>NC_065444.1:107675068-107976193 GCF_917563875.1 Diabrotica virgifera virgifera
TGAAACAAACAGATAAATTATAATTGGGTCACCGGAAAGCGAAAAAGGCAACGCACAATTTGGAAGAACCTATAGTTCTCTAATTTTGTTTCTGGTAGTTTCTGGTTGTAGGAACAAGCAGATATATTATAATTGTGTAACCGGAAAGCGAAAAAGGTAGTCCCTGAAATGTTCAGGACCGAAACAATAGCTTAGCGAAAGGCCATACGGGCGATAATTTACGGCGCCATAAGAGCGGTAAACCTGACGAGGCATTGGTTGACTAACCAATTGTAGATGAAGTGGTTAGTCAACCAATGTCAGGTTTACTGCTCTTACGGCGCCGTAAATTATCGCCCGTATGGCCTTTCGCTTAAAATTCGACAATTTTTACGATTTTATATCAGGAGATCAGAAACGCGAAAGGGTTGACTTTAATGGAAAATGATAAGTTCATTCGATTACATGAAATCAACTTTAACTTAAGAATATCCGAAAATCAGAAGAAAGAAAATCAGAGAATATCAGAAAAATCATAAATGATTACAGTGAAATCTTCTGTTAGTGATCCCATAGTAAATAACGAGGAAAAAACCTCATGATTTGATCCCGACAAGGTAAACATTTATTCGTACATTTAGTTTACTCTCAAAATCAACACGAAACTTTTGAAATATTTTATTTTTACTGTTTATTTTTACTGTTTTAACGTCAAATAAACTTGATTCAAACTCAAACTGTGGCTTATTCCACATAAAATAGGAAATTGCATAAGATGCCACAAGAAAATAGTTTCAGAACAATACCAAAATAAGATGTAGTAGAAGTACAGGACAGAGACATGATTATCTACAATTACTAAACGTTCGTAAGTTTCCTTTGGTTCGTCAAAATGAAAAATTTTAACGAACAATAACCGCGCCACGAACGCGCGGCGCTCACACGGCGCGGAGTTCGCGGCGCGGATATCTGTCTCCGCCTTTACAGGTTGTTCGATAACACAGTGGCAGACCAAACATATGTTTTTTTAAAATGGAACACCCTATATTTTATTTTATATTCGAAATCCTGTTAACTTCTCCATCACAAAAATATAAAGGTTTGTTATGTTATACAGGGTGTTTACAAATTTATAACCAATTTTGTATGAAAATTGTAACAAGTTCAACTCCCTGTATAAATAGAAATAAGCACAACAGCAATGGTTTATTAATGTCATATTTTTTTATTTATTGTCAAAATTTTCAATAATTATTGACATTGCTAATTTTCTTTATATCAAATACAGGGTGAGTCAAAACGCAAGTACATTATTTTCTCAGTAATGTTAAATGGAACACCCTGTATTTTATATCATTACTGAAAAATAACATTACTGTACTTTAATTTTTATATAACATTCCTTATGTCCAAATTTAATGTTTTTCGAGATATTTTCATTTTTCAGAGCAAATTATTTTAGGTGTCTAAATTTATCTAAATTTTAAGTAAGCCATGACTGAATTGACAATTAATGATTACTGATTATCAATCTGGTAATCAATGTAACAATGTAGCAAATAAAGAAATAAAAATAATTTATTAGTAATACATTTTACAAAAAAAAAAACACAACCAGAACATGCAACATTTTTGAAACAATTAAAAAGTACTTTTTTATGTAAATGTAACAAATAAAGAAAGAAAATTAGTAATAAATTTTACAAAAAAACAGACAAACACAAAATACAACATTTTGTGAAGACAATTAAACACTACTTTTGTATGTAAATGTAACAATGTAACAAATAAAGAACGAAAAATAATTTATCAGTAATACATTTTGCAAAAAAAAAACATGTTTGAAAAAATTAGAACCTACTTTTAATAAAATATTTTTAATATTTAATTACATAAGGTGTTCAAAATTACCTCCTAACACATTTATGCATGCCTAAAAGCGATCATTGAATGAGCTACTTACTCTACGAAGCATTTGTAAATTAACACATCGAAATACACTTTGTATTCTATTTTTCATCTCATCCCTTGTTGTTGGAGGTATTTTATAAATTTCATTATTAACGTAACCCCAAAAAAATCAGTCCAGTTTATTAAGTTCTGGTAATTTGGTGGCCACGCTACTGGTCCATTGAAAAATGAAAATTTCTCGAAAACTAGTAAATTTAGACATAGGGAATGTTATCTAAAAATTAAAGTACGGTAATGGTACTTTTCAATAGTAATATAAAATACAGGGTGTTCCATTTAAAATTACTGAGAAAATAGTGTACTTGTGTTTTGACTCACCCTGTATTTGATATAAAGAAAATTAGCAATATCAATCATTCTTGAAAATTTTGACAATACGCAAAAAAATATGGCATTAATAAACCATTATTGCTGTTTTGCTTATTTTTATTTCTACAGGGAGTTGAACTTGTTACGATTTTCATATAAAATTGGTTATAACTTTGTAAATACCCTGTATAACATAACAAACCTTTATATTTTTGTGATGGAGAAGTTAACAGGATTTCGAATTTAAAATAAAATATAGTGTGTTCCATTTAAAAAAACATACGTTTGGTCACTATGTTATCGAACACCCTGTAACATTCTAGCTAATTTTGTAATGTGAGGCTCAAAGCTGGCTAAAATTTTTGTTATTAACTTTTATTGCTATCTATTACTGTAGCGGATCTATTGAGATTTACCCCACTAATAAATCACTCTGTATATAAAAGCATTATAAATATATTCTATAATATATACAATTTAAATTCCCGCCATATCTTTTCAATAGTCAACACGTTTGTAAAGTTTAACATAAATATTTGATGCTTTCAAAAATGGCGATCGCTTTCCAAACATGTTTGCTGTCAAGCGCAAACTGATTGCCAACGCGAATCGCTGTAAGTATTAATATTGTTACCAAACAGGTAAATTTTCATTGTATACCGGATGGACCAATCAAACTGTGTTTTTTTCTCAAAGTTCGCAACATCCTGTGAAATATTCTAGCATTTATAAAATACTGAAATTAAAACCCAATTATAGCCTTAGGTTTTCTTAACCTTATGTTTTTTAATTCATTCGCTTATGTTGTTTAACAAAAAAGATAGGTACTTTAACAACTATCCATGTTCTTCATCAATACATGGTGTTTCTAAATAAGTATGACAAACTTTAAGGGGTAATTCTGCATTAAAAAATAAAGACCGTTTGCTTTATAAACATATGTCCTCAAATGCTTCGTTTCCGAAATACGGGATGTTAAATTTTTTCTTACAAACTGACGATTTATTTGTTGCTCTTAAACCGGTTGAGATATATGAAAATGAAATTTGGTAGGCTATAAGATGTAGTTAGTGCGCATTTTTTGACGTAGAATTAAAAAATTTATATTTATCATTGGCGTGCATACGTGTAATATGACCCGTTTGCGCGCCGGTGGATATTATAAAATTCTTAAGGGGATGGGTACGTATTTGCGGACGCAATGGTATTTAAATGGGGATTCATTTTTTTCGAATCCTGAGAAAACTAATAAGTATTTTTGAAAAATTTAAACGCAGAATGAAAGATTACGTTCTTACCGAGGGCCGAAAGTCCCTAAAAACTTCTATAATGTTCATTTTAATAAGTTACAGGGGTGAAAAACTAAGAGAAAATGTAGTGTGATTTTTAATTTCAAATATATCATTCAAAAGAAACATTTTATTTATTCTAAGGGACTTTCGTCCCTCGGAAATAAAGTAATCTTTCATTCTACGTTTAAATTTTTCAAAAATACTTATTAGTTTTCTCAGGATTCGAAGAAAATGATAACGTTTAAAATACACTGAAAATTTTGACAGGCGTCAAAATGTTTGTTTCCTCTTAATTGCATGTCAAAAAATGCGCAATAAAACCTACCAAATTTCATTTGCATATCTCAACCGGTTTTAGAGCAATAAATAAATTGTCAGTTTAAAAATTTAAAATTTCAAAAAATTCAACATCTCGTATTTTGGAAACGAAGCATTTACGGGCATATGTTTATAAAGCAAACGGTCATTATTTTTTTATGCAGAATTACCACTTAAAGTTTGTTGCACTTATTTAAAAACAACCTTTACTTATGAAGAACATGGCTAGTTGTTAAGTACCTAACTTTTTTATTATCCAACATAAGCGAATGAATAAAAAAAAAAGGATATTAACCCTCTGTTAGTCGCTAGGATCAACGGAGCATCAAGAGTCGCTACGGTGTCAGAGACCGACAATTTAAAAAAAAATAGTAATTGCTATAAAATTCATACAAATATTTTATATTATGTATAGGAATGACTGAAAAATATTTTTGAAAATGTTTTATTGAAAAACAACAGATATAAAATAAAAAACCCTAGTATAACAATGTACATATTGTTATTCGTAATATAAAAATTTTCGCTAGGAACCATTTCCCATAATTCCAACAAACGTTTTTGTTCGGCTTCAAAGGACATCTATAAATAAGATTTGACCTAAACTTACCGATAAAATGCAATAATAAGATGCTAAATCTTTACCTGAACTGCAAGTTATGCCAATAAAGTAATAACCACACCGTTAGTCGCTACGGAGTCTTGCACCGAAAATAGCTATAAAACTCACACAACTGTACCCAAGTAGGTAAGAATGTATACTAACACGAGGTTAGTTGATAGGAAGAGGTACAGAAAGTGGCGATAGAAAAAACCAGTTATTTTGTAAATCTCGAATGAATAATTATGTCGTCGGTGTGTGACACCGATAGCGACTAACGGAGGGTTAAGAAAACCTGAGGCTATAGTTGTGTTTTAATTCCAGTATTTTATAAACAAGAATAAAAAACCGCTAAACGCCGTAAAAATGAGTGGCGCATAAAATATTCCAGCTACAAAAGATCTGATATGAATATTACGTGGCGCGAAAATGAATTTTCATTTGATGCAAAACAAAATTCTAGTTTTATTTTAAAAGATTTTTCCATAATATTTGCTAAATTTGAAGTAAACGCGCCACAAAAGAGTAACTTTGATACGGTTTGAATTTTGAAACTCTTTTGTGGCGCGTTTACTTCAAATTTAGCAAATATTATGGAAAAATATTTTAAAATAAAACTAGAATTTTGTTTTGCATCAAATGAAAATCCATTTTCGCGCCACGTAATATTCATATCAGATCTTTTGTAGCTGGAATATTTTATGCGCCACTCATTTTTACGGCGTTTAGCGGTTTTTTATTCTTGTATCAGGAGTTTTTCAAAGTTATTTATAAACTAAATGTATGAAGTTGAATGCAATGTTCCTCTATTACACGTCAAGCTTTATAAATGGTCACCTTTGTTGCATTATCTCCCAAATGATCTAGTGTCCATCGAATGTACACTAGATTTTTTTTTATTCGAAATAGATTGAAAAAAAATTGAGATGACCGGTAAATGAAGTCGGATTGCCCTTTGCCAGATCAAATTTAGCGTCGTAACCACTACAACTACATAAACCATTTCGGGAATAATCGTAAATTGGATTATACTTTTGTAGCTTAAAAACTTCTAAACGGCTTAACCGATTTTGATCAGTAAACATGAGTTTGAAACGTATTGACCCGTAGTATCTGATGGATCTAAGGTCAAGTATGAAAATTGAAGCTACTACAGGAATTATTGAGCTTGAGAAACCGTTTTTACCACAGGAAATAGATTTTATCATACTTATGAAGCCTATAACCTAAAAAATTCAAATTTTCCGGGATATGAGGTATACACCGTTAAATTCGTCTGGTGTACTTCTATAAACGCTAAGTTATTGGCGCAATTTGTAGGTTGAAATGTTGAGTAATTGTCGAAAAACCAAAATTTTCAAAGTTTAGTTTTTCAGTTTTTCGGCTATACTGAGCCGTGTGTATGTCTGATTCTGACGGCTTAGACACCATTTGAAAGCTTAAGTCAACACTATTAATTTGATGTATTTGCGGTTCTCCTGGCTCTTCTTGATCCGAATATATATACCCCCAAAACATATGCCGTTTTGTACCTACCAAGTCCTATAGCTGGCTTATGGGTGGTCAAAAGTCACAAACTACACCGGTTCTAAATCGGCCCTGACCCCCTCTTCAAACACAGAGGAAAAATATCAAATCGGTTTAACTTTCAAACACACATACATATATATCCACAAACATTTTCCCTTTTTTAAATAAAAATTAAGTCACATTTCTAAGCTCTATAACTTTTGAATGGTATAACCGATTTTCAAAATTAGACATGCGTTGGAAAGGTAATGATCAGTACTGTTAGAAGTCGCAAAGGTCGGACTTAAATTTTTGAAGTTTTTGGGAGTTTTGGGGGCCAGAACGAAAAACAGACCTAAATAGGAAGGGCCGTAAAATCGACACCCTTGGACCAAAATGGATGGTTGACATATGAATGGGTGAGTCTTTTTCTGAACTTGAAGATGGGAGTTGGCACAATTTTCAATTCAGTCAGATTTAGAAAATTGAAAATTTCGTGTATATAATAGTGTCGCGTGTAAGGGAGCGTATTTGTGCGCCACTGGCGAGAACTGCCGTTCTCTGGTAATTTTTTCGATATAAAACTAACAGCTTCGATAACCAATAAATCGAAAACTATTAATTTTATCAAAAAAATGTATAATGAACATTTTTTGCTTATAATTAATATTTTTACCAGCATTTGCGGTCAAAATATAATAAAAAATTTCCACCCTCGAGATGAGGTGGCAACAACCCCATGGTAAAAGCGTCTTTCGGCATCATATAGATTTTGATCCTTGGACTATCCACTACTTATTGTCAAATTTTCAAGCAAATCTATCCATTCTGTAAAAATTGCGAAGTGAAAAATTTCAGTTCCTGGACTAATTATACTTTTGGAGCTCTATAACTTCTGAACGGTTTACCTGATGTTGATCACTAAACATGAATTTGAAACGTATTGACAAGTAGTATCTGACCAGCATCCAAGATCGAGTATGATAACTGAACGTATTACAGGAATTATTGAGCTTGAAAAACCGTTTTTCCCGTAAGAAATAGATTTGATTATACTTATGAAGCCTATAACTTAAAAATTCGAATTTTCCCAGATATGAGGTATACACCGTTAGACGCGTCCTGAGTCCTTCTACAAACGCTCAGTTATTGGTGCAATTCGTTGGTTGAAATTTTGAGTAATTGTCGAAAAACCAAAATTTTCAAAGTTTAATTTTTCAGTTTTTTGGCTATGGCGAGCAGTGTGTATGTCTCAGCTTGATCGCTTAGGCGCCACTTGAAAGCTTAACTCAACCCTATTGATTTGGTGTATTTGCGGTTTTCCTGTCTTTCCTTGAACCTAAGATATATACGCCCAAAAAATATGCTATTTTGTATCTACCTAGTCCTCTAGCTGGCTTACGGGTAGTCAGAAGTCAAAAATTAGACCGGTTCTGAATCGGCCCTCACACCTTCTTGAAACACAGAAAAAAAATTCAGATCGGTGTAACTTTTCCACACACATACATACATACATACATACATACATACATACATATCCACAAACATTTTCCATTTTTTAAATAAAAATTGAGTCATATTTCTGAGCTCGATAACTTTTGAATGGTATAACCGATTTTCAAAATTAAACATGCGTTGGAAAGGTAATGATCTGTGCTATCAGAAGCCGCAAAGGTCGGGCTTAAATTTTTGAAATTTTTGGGAGTTTTGGGGACGAGAACGAAAAACAGGCTTTAAATGGGAAGGGCCGTAAAATCCACACCCTTGGACCAAAATGGAGAGGTAACATATGGATGGACGAGTCTTTTCCTAAACTTTAAGATGGGATTTGGCTAGTGTTGCCAGGTCCAATTTGTTTTTAATCGGTACATAAGCAAAAATAAATCGGGATTTAGGGTTGTAGATCGGGACAAATAAACAACAATAGCCCAGTGGTAAATAAAAGTCTCTAGCATTAAAACTAAGCGAGTTACGCTCAAAATAAAGTTGGCTCCTTTTTTTGGTAAGAAAAATCGTGAAAATCCCCCCCTATTTAGCACCGTAATTAATCATAACCACTTTAAAATTTACTTTTATATGTGTATTGTTTATACGATCGGTAAGGTTTACCGGTTAGGAGTTCTTAGTTATGAAAAAAATTGGTTTTATAGAAAAAAAATTTCCTAAAATATTGAAAAATGCCCTTTTTTCAAAATAACTTATAAAGTATTAGGAATACTAAAAATCTCAAGGAGTAAAAAGTAGGTAGGTTTTGCTTTTATAAATATGATAGCTTCATTTTGTTTTTCTGTTAGACAAAAATTGGTTAAAATATGGCTGTTCATATTTTGCATACACTCGTGATTAGTGACTCGTTCAGACCCATTCAATCATGTAAAAAATACATAAGTAAAGTAAATTGTTTGTAAAGTCGTAACGAATAATTTCATTTGGGGTGCTAAGTAGGGGGAGTCAACTTGATCTTGAGCATAACTCGCTTAGTTTTGATGCTAGAAACTTTTTAAAACATAAAAATAAAGCTTTATTAAAAAAGTTTTAATTGGCTTTTTCCGAAAAATGCTTCATTTCTTGGTTATTTCACGTTGAAATATTTGATTTGGAATTTGACGGAATAAAAACGTATTTTTCATGAGCTACAACTTTGCTTTTGCTGGGTCTATATAGTTTACGAGTTCACGAGTTTTTCATTTTTTTTTATATTACGCTACATTTTTGCTAATCATATTTTTTCGATCAAATACTTACTTTTTGAGATATTTGTGAAAATCGCCTGAAAACTTGATTTTTTTATCGAAAAATAAACATTTTAATTCGTAAATAACTCGAAAAGTGTTAAGCAAGCAAGTTAAAATTCTATATAACTAAAATTGCTTAGAATTAGTAAATTTATCCTTCTCCTTATTTTAAACGCGCGGTTTTTCACCCCTAAGTAGGGGGTGACTGTTACCCCCCGAGTAAAAGCAAGCAACAGCACAAGCCGTCCAAATTTTCATGCAATTCAGAGTTGATCCTGAAAATTACACGGTATCGCCGTATTTCCCGTTCATTTACTGGACTACAAGGTGTTTCTATAATCTGTATTTAATCCTACATAATAATAATTATCAGACGAAATTACACAAAAAATGTTTTTATAACATAAAAACTTGTTTTTATAACATAGTTATAAAATTCACTGCAAGTCCTCCTGAAATTGGTTTTCGTGGGTGAAAATCGGGACATTTAGTGTCCCGATCAGGTACAAATCGGTACGCGTCCCCAGACCCCTCAAAATCGGGACGTCCCGCGCAAATCGGGACACCTGGTAACGCTAGATTTGGCCCAATTTTCAATTCAGTCAGGTTTAGAAAATCGAAAATTTCGTGTATATATAGTGTCGCTTGTAGGGGTGTTGTGCGCCACTGGTGAGAACTGTCGTTCTCTGTGGATGTTAGAATATTCCACAGGGTGTTGCGAACTTTGAAACACAGTTTGATTTACCTGTTTAGCAACAATATTATTATAGCGATATTGTTAAAGAATAAGGCTATAATATATTAAAAATATCACTTAATCGGACAACAGGTTTAGGAAATTCGAAACATCAAAAATGATCAATTTTGTAGGTCGCCCGTTTTCTCTGACGCTCAGTGTATATTATAAAGGTCTTCCAACATTTTGGCTCTTTTGGCACTATCAAAAGCTTGTTTAAATACAAACGCACTGTTTAAATGTGCTTTATATCTAATAATGTCTATTAACTTTTAGGTGATATGGACTCATTGGAAAGCTTTATTGGATTTTGTAAAAATGAATTACTGAATACAGACTTCTCGAAGAGGCCGACATTTAAATCAATATTAGAACACGAATTTTTCAATAACGATTTTATCACAATAAATTCATTTCTCTTAGAACTACCCGTTAAAAATGATAATGAAAAATTAAATTTCTTTCAAAATCTGAAACACAGGTTGTTTAAATTTGAGGAAGAACTAGTTGCATCACAGCTGAGCGGATTGTTGTTGTCACGGTTGGTTTTATTAAATAAAACAGCTCAAACCAGTTTTCTTCCCTTTTTGCTAACACCTCAAACAGGTATGTATACTATATATTGGTGCTTTAGTTTCTCCCCTAATTAGGATATATGGACTTCGACTTATAGACACATTGTCTATGTATGGCCTATGATTTAGGATATAACCTAGTAAAACTAGGTTATACAATCTTCCCAGAATTTTTAGAATAATCGTTTTTAGAACAATTTTCTGAGTGGAAATCGAAACGTCAAACATTAGTTAATTAAAACGGTGTACTCGAATTCCTTCCCGCTGTCAAAAAACACTAGAGTTCCTTCTCGCCCATGTAAGTTAATACCTAATCCCTCCCGCGGCAGGGTCACGGTCAGGTAGGTAGTCAAGAGAGGCTTGTGCAATTCCAACCTCGCAAATACTCTTAATTGCTGGATTTATTGCAATTTCGAAAATAACAAAAATAATTTTGGGTGAAAATAAGAAATTAATGTTATTAAATTATCACTGTAAAAGCCCGAAAGGGTTATAATTAACATCAGTGGCGGCCGGTCATGGTCGGCAGTGCCGACCCACACATTTATAGATATTATAGATTTTTTAATATTTAATTTAATCAGAGTTAATGTCATTTGTATCTGTGAAATAAAAAAAAATCTGTCAGATAATACAGACTAAATTTTATTCATGGTTTTTAAAAGGATTCGACCAGTCCGAGCCTTAAGTGATCCCTTCACATAACAGACTTTTCAAAAAATGAATGATCCGAGCCATTCATCTGACTGTTTTCGACGTTTTCGGCTAGCCGACCCCAGCTCATCCCTAGCTTGACGATTTACACGTAAAACTCAACGAAATACAAGTCGATGAGCAGCCAAACATACATACATTTCTCTCCGTAGGCATGTACGGCAGGTACGGCACATTCTGCCGATTCATCAGCATAATGGCTCGATGGCAGAATGAATCGATGCATCGGCATCTGCCGATGGAAGCATCGGCAGAAATTGTAAAGAATAATTACGCCGTTTTCATCGTTTAGTTGATATTGTAATTTTTTTAAGTTGTCAGGAATTATCATTTAGGGGACACTAGAATCAGATCATCCGTTAAATCAAAGTAATTATAGAGAACTAATAAAATTGTGTAAGAAATATCATTTGGAATTTTCTAATTTACTTTCTGATTCTAAGATATTTAGCGGCATGTCTAAAACAGTACAGAATGAACTAATATAGGTAATCAATTAGCTACCTTTTTGGATAACGTTATTGAATCTGAGATTCAGAAAACCATTTGCTTTTCGCTAGAAGTAGATGAAACTTCGGAGTATCTTGTCATTCACAATTATCAATTATTGTTGTTCAATACGCGTTATGTGGTAATATTTATGGGAGGTTTTTAGGTTTTACAGGCAAGGCAGAATATATTTTTGTTGTTTTAAAGAACAGACTAAAATTTTTTGATATCAAAAATAAATTGGTAGGGCAAACTTATGACGGCGCTGCCGTGATGTTCTGTGAATTAAATGGTCTCCAGGCAAAAGTTAAAACTATTGCACCACAAACTTTATTTACTCACTGTTATGCACATAGAATGAATTTAGTGTTACAGGATACTTTTAAAAAATAAAGAATATCGTCTTTTCTTGCCAGTTTAGCTCGCCTAAACGGACTACTATTTTAGAACAATTTGTTTCGAAAAAAAAAAATGCAAGCAGTTTGTCAGACACGATGAAATTTTAAATCTCGGTTAGTTTTCATTGTAGCAGATTTTCGTTAACAGCTTTTGGTTTTTTTTTATTTTATTATCGAAGGCGACGATTTTGAAAGTGGTGATATCTCGATCCGTGAAGCAATCGGTTTGAGAACTTTATTAAATGATTACTCTTTTTATGCTTTAAATATTTTTAGAGTATATTTTTAGAGAATATTTTTAAAGAGTTTGTCCAAACCGATTTGATATTCATGGTTGTTCAAAATCAATCCACTGACATTATTTATTCCAAAAATAGAATAAGCAATTTCAGAGATTTTCGTAATGATAGTAGTTTCTAATATATACGATATACGCAGTGACGTTTTGGATTCGCTTGATATTTCCGAACCATCCCAAAATAGACAAATTCATGATACATATCTCTAAAAACAAGTATATTTTGAAATTTTGGATACCTACTATTATGCAAATAGATACTCGTTTTTTCGAATTTTGAAGATTTGCAAATTTTTGACCTCTTTGACGATTCAAAATTTAAAAGTTACAAAATAAAAATGTATACCATTTTTATTCAGTTGCAATGCGAAGGCAAAACAATCTTACTTTTCAATTAGAATACGGAGTGCAGTCCAGTCCCTTGAATCGCGATTTTCGGCTCTTATTGGAGCCTTCATCGGAAAGAACGTAGACACTGTTCTCCATATTTTAACTGATTCGCATCGAGAGGTTTTCCCACCCATTGCAACTGAAGTGATGATAATAGGTGGCTAGCGCCATCTGGCATTGAAAGACGAAGTAGTTTTCAATCCTAATAGTAAATTATTAATATTGAAAATATTAAAAATATTACTAAAAGATTTTTAAATTGAAAACTTATTGGTACACTTTCCTGGTGACACCTCCAAGACTTCTACAATTTGCAAGTCAAATGGATGCTGCAGTGAAGACGAGAGGGAAGGAATTCTACACTAGCAATTCACATCCCCCGTCTGCAGCTGGTAAAGTTCCAACGGAAAAATGTACGTAGTTACTCTACGGAGTAATACGACTATAAAATAAAAATGTATACCATTTTTATTCAGTTGCAATGCAAAGGCAAAACAATCTTACTTTTCAATTAGAATGCGGAGTGCAGTCGTAGAAGTCTTGGAGGTGTCATCAGGAAAGTGTACCAATAAGTTTTCAATTTAAAAATCTTTTAGTAATATTTTTAATATTTTCAATATTAATAATGTACTATTAGGATTGAAAACTACTTCGTCTTTCAATGCCAGATGGCGCTAGCCACCTACTATCATCATTTCAGTTGCAATGGGTGGGAAAACCTCTCGATGCGAATCAGTTAAAATATGGAGAACAGTGCCTACGTTCTTTCCGATGAAGGCTCCAATAAGAGCCGAAAATCGCGATTCAAGGGACTGGACTGCACTCCGTATTCTAATTGAAAAGTAAGATTGTTTTGTCTTCGCATTGCAACTGAATAAAAATGGTATACATTTTTATTTTATAGTCGTATTACTCCGTAGAGTAACTAGGTACATTTTTCCGTTGGAACTTTACCAGCTGCAGACGGGGGATGTGAATTGCATAGTGTAGAATTCCTTCCCTCTCGTCTTCACTGCAGCATCCATTTGACTTGCAAATTGTAGAAGTCTTGGAGGTGTCACCAGGAAAGTGTACCAATAAGTTTTCAATTTAAAAATCTTTTAGTAATATTTTTAATATTTTCAATATTAATAAATTTACTATTATGATTGAAAACTACTTCGTCTTTAAAAGTTACCTTCGTCAAAGAATTTCCAAGATATTTATTATAACAAGTTAGGTACCTATTTAAAAAATATGCTGATCCAAATATATTCGGAATGTTGGATAAGTTACAAAATATGTATAATTTTGTATAGTAAGTACCGCAATTCATTACAACAAACTGTTCATCAATTCTCTTATTATCACCAACTGCTGCCTCAAATGAACGGGATTTCTCTTGTTTCAAAAGAGTCAAAACGTATTGTCGAAATACCATGAAACAAAACAGAATGTCAAGTAAACCAAACAAAAAAAAAACAAAGAATCTCCTATGATGATGTAAGCCTTTTAATTTGATGGTATACCTATATGAGGAAACAAAAAACCTTGCCGACCCTGTCTCTAAGGCCACGAGTCGCCACTGATTAACAGAAGATTTCACTGGAAGCAAAAATAACACCAAAGGTATATAAATATTATTTGACAGTCCATGAATCGCAAAAACTTGTGAGAAATGTTCTGGGCAACTATAAAATGTTCCGTCCATGGATATTGTAAGTGAAGACAAAAATTAAACACTTAAATGGGTTGAAAAAAGATGACAATATTTAAAGATTTATCATTGAATATAAGAAAATATTCATTCCTATTTGTTTTAATTTCCATATTATCTAACACGTCGTGAATTTCAGAGAATATTTTCGGCAATTTCAAAAAATTTCATCTTCTTGCATAATATTATTACGAATTAAAATAACATCGGATGTGGTTAAATATCGATATCACCTTTCCTTTACCAATATTTACCAACCTCTCCACAAACCACCATTGGAACTTTCGCTGATGACACAGCAATATTTGCAACTGAAGAGGATTCAAGAGCTGCAGTATTAAAACTTCAAGAACACCTAGACCAAATTGCCCAAATATTAGCCTTAATCAAGTCAACATACCACAACAGAACATCGTCAAATACCTGGGGCTTCATCTTGATTCTAAATTAAACTGGAAACAACACATTTTAAAGAAGAAGAAACAAATTGAGTTGAGAGTGAAAGAAATTAATTGGCTTATAGGTAGAAAATCTCGACTCTCAATTGAGAACAAACTGCTGATTTATAAAACAGTCATCAAACCTATATGGACGTACGGTATAGAACTATGGAGTTGTGCCAGCAAATCAAACACAAAAATTATCCAAAGAACTCAATCAAAAATTCTACGCACCATCGCAAATGCCCCGTGGTACATTTCCAACCAAACCCTTCATACAGACCTAAACATCCCGTTAGTCAGCACAGTAATTCAAGAAAGAGCCAACAGACATCACGAGAAATTGGAAGACCACCCCAACCAATTAATATTACCATTACTGCAGCCACTAAACAACAGAAGATTGCGAAGATTATGGCCCATAGATCTTCGCTGAAACTGAGGTGAAACCGTTGGGTGATGTACCTCATAACGCCAGTTTAGTGTACAATAATACACTGATATATGTTATTGTACTTGTTATCAAATTAGCTTATAGAATATGTAATTCTGATTGTTAATAAATGCTTACAAAAAAAAAAAAAAAAACCTTTCCTTAACTCTGAATGTAAAATTTTGGACAGCCTGAAAGAAATATCCTCAACTGCCTTCCTTTTTAACTTGTTGCAACGTTTCTGCCTATTTAAAATTTTATGTTTGATTCGATCATGCTCATGAGCAATATGCTTATCCACGATTTTATTTCTATCATTTACTTTGACAAAAGATTTACAAGATTTTGAATGACATGTCCGCCGTTCAATATTATTTTTAAGATTTTTGTAAAAATTAAATTTGTATCCATCAAGAACTAACACATTGTTACCTTTCTCTCCTCTTATGAATTCCATTTTTCTCAAGATCTCAAGTAGAAATACTTACTACACTTAACCAAACAAGATCAAATTAAACAAACACACAAGACGAAATCTCAAAGTAAAATGAATTTTAAAAATACACAACAAAATTTGGTAAACTTTCACTCTTATTGTAGGGTGACCAAACGTCCCGTAAAAACGGGATTGTCCCGGGGTCCCGAAAAAGTCTTTCGGGACGCCCAAATCTCCCGTATTTGCGTTGGGTTGATTTTATGTATCTGACTATATATTCTCTCGTTATTTTTTCTTCAATTTCGTCATTTGTTTTCATTCCTATTTCTCCCTGTCTTGTTACATTGTGGCCCAGTATTGTTCTCATTATTGTTCTTTCAAATTTCAGAAGGCTATCCTCCTCTTTGTTTTAAAATTGTTTTATTTTATGGTTTTTCTGTCTTTTTCAATATCCTTTAGCGAACCCAGACATTTTTCTTCTTTTTATTTGTTGAGTTGGCTTTCTGTCTCGCTATTTTGTATTCTTCCCTCCTTTCCTGTTTTGTTCTGACCATTGTTGTTGATCCATGTCATTCTGGCGGAGATTTTTAGTGTTCTGTTTGTTTCGCAGTTTTGATAGTACGTAAATTACATATTCAAAGGTAAATTGAAAAGGATTTGTAGGTCCCAAATTGACTAAATGACCATATTTCAATCGCCCCTACCTGTTTGGGTATCGTCCGAAACCCTTCTTGGCAGTGACGCACCCAGGGGGTTTCGGGGATTAAACTCCCTTTCTTCCAGGGCATATGGAAAATATATAAAGAATAGTAGGAAAATGTAACAATATTTCTCAAAAAATTCGGCACCCAAGCCAATCCCCCGCCATAGAAAAATTTTATGTGCGCTACTGCTCCTTGGATGTGTCCCGTTTTTTCAAGTTTATGATTTGGTCACCCTTATCTTATTGACCACAGGTAATTGATTTTATAAATACACAAAGGGTTAATACTTTAATCCGCTGAAAGGAATTCGAGAGCTACCTGGACTCAAAATTAGGGTTGGGAAGGAATTCGTAATCAGCCAATTAAAAATGTAATTTTCATTACATCAATAATTAAGGCTTAATCTCATATAAACATAATACATAAATAATAGAGAGATATCGAAACCCTATTTAACATCGTCCTTTAATAAAAGATCCTTTATTTTGACATAAATAACCATGCTTATATGTCAAAAGTGTCAAAATAAAGGATCTTTTAATTACCAAACGACGGTTTCGATATCTCTCTATCAAATTAATGTTTTCCAGCTAGCACATTTTAAAGTAATGTTGGTTTAAGGTGATGAAAATGAAGAAACGTCAACATTGTTTTCTGAAAACACATTTAAGAAGTATCTGTGTCCTAAATTGTTGGAGATTTTTAAGGTTCGAGATGTTGAAATTCGTTTATTATTGTTATCGTTTTTTCCAAAATATATGCACACTTTTAATCATGAAGACCTTCAGAATCGAATTTTACCAGAGGTAACGTATTTAAAATCTCGTAGAACATTTGCAATCAATTTAAAAATGTATGTTTAAACATCGTATTTCTTCCAGTCGTAACAATAATAATTGTATCTAACATTTCTTTTATCTTTCACTTGAAATATTTACCTAAATATATTATCTTCGTACTAGATAATTTTTGAACAGTGTACATCTACAGTATCCAACTTTAGTATAATACAGTATGCTTCAAAGTAAACAGTACTGAAATGCGTATGCGTAAAATTTGTATGTGTCATGCGCCGAAAGGTTTCCGAACGTCGCGTCGTTATAACATAAATGTGAATGTCTAGGGCAGTCAATGAGGGTATTTGGCTCCGAATTTCATCCTACCACATCGATTTACTTGATATTTTCACAGTAAGTAGGGAATAGCTCAAGAAATAAAGTCTACCCTATGCCGATGTGCGCTTTTATCTTGGGGTGGTTCCCAATCCTTCTCGGGGGTGATTCCCATCCTTTCTCGGAGGTGAAAAATGTTTTGGTTAAAATAGCCACGGAAAAGGCTAGAGAACCTAATTTTAAGGAAAAACTGTTCTATAATTGTTTTTTGAAAACTCAATACTTTTTGAGTTATTCGTGGTTGAAAATTGGCCATTTTCATTGAAAAACAACACCTTTTCGGACGGATTTTTGCGAATACCTTAGAAACTATGCATCTAACAAAAAAACTATATAAAGTATTTCTGTAAGTTATAAAAAAACAAAGAGATTCGTTCCTTCACAAGTCTTCTTTCTAGTTAAAATACAAAGAGGGATATGGTAGGTAAGAAGAGTTTGTTATTTTGCTGCATGCTCAAATCGGTGCATTCAACTTGAAATAACAGAGAAACGGTCAATAGGTGTATAATGATGCGAATAACTTTTGTAGTGCTTGAAAGGGCCTTTAAAATGAGCAATACTAAATGTCGATTAGATTCAAACTAAGCGGGATATTCTGCAAAAAAGTTGATGATTAATGTATTTTAAGAAGAAATGAGAAGTATATGTAACCCCTCATCCATCAGAATTTAAATACATCGTTTTCCTTCTATAATACTTTTTATTATAGCGTTATTTCTATGTTCAAAAAGTTGGACTGGTTTTAAATGAATGGTTTTTGTAAAAAAATTAATGAAATTATAGAGCGCATTTTTAAATTTTCTTAAAAATCTATCTTTTTCTCCATGTAACTCGAAAATGATAAGAGGTACGAAAAAAAGATACCGCACAAAAATGTAGGGTTTTTTCAGATAAAAATTTCCTTTTATTTTTCATTACTGTATCTCTTATCATTTTCAAGTTACAAGGAGAAAAAGGAAGATTTTTAAGAAAATTTAAAAATGCATTCTATAATTTGATCTTTTTTTTTTCAAAAACCATTCATTTTAAACCTGTCCACCTTTTTGAACATTGAAATAACACTAGAATAAAAGGTATTGTAGAAGGAAAACGATGCATTTACATTTTGGTGGATGGTTGTTAAAATTACTTCTCATTTTTTCTCAAAATACATTAGTTATCAATTTTGTTTGCAGCATATCTCGCTTAGTTTTAATGTAACGGATCTTTAATATAGCTCATTTTAAAGGTCTTTTCAAGCACTATAAAAGGTATTAGTAGAATTGTACAACTAAAATCGACCGCTTCTCTGTTATTTCAAGTTGAATACACCATTTTGAGAATGTACCAAAAAACAAACTATTTTCACCTACCATATCTCTTTTTGTATTATAACTAGAAGATTTATGAAGGCAAGTGTTTCTTTGTTTTTTTATAACCTACAAAAATGTTTGATATAATTTTTTTAGTTAGATGCATAGTTTTTAAGGTATTCGCAAAAAACCGTTCGAGAAGGTATTGTTTCAATGAAAATGGCCAATTTTCAATCACGAATAACTCAAAAAGTATTGAGTTTTCAAAACAAAATTATAGAACAGTTTTTGCTTAGAATTAGGTTATCTAGCGAATTCCGTGGTAATTTTAACCAAAAAATTGTCCACGCCTTAGAAGGGGTGGGAACCACCCCCAAGATAAAAGCACACATCGGCATAGGGTAGACTTTAAATTAGGAGATCAGTAGAGGCTAGGCGCAAAATTTCATTAAAATCCATGCAGTAGGATAGAATTCGGAGGTAATATTCTATTCTTGCTCCCATTGACTGGCGTAGTCGTAGTAATATTAGATACTTCAGGATGGTTTTCAGTGTTGCAGAAAAATTTTTTATCGTAGAGTAGTATTTTCGGTCATACGGATAAGGTCGCAATTGAATTGGCAATACCGCACAAGCTAATAAGACTCATTAAAGCCACAATGGATGAAACTCAGGCATGTGTACGAATACAAAACCACCGGACAGACTTTTCAAAATTTCGCAGGGACAAAGAAAGCGCTGGGAAGACATAGTAAACAGCGACGCACAAGCCCTTTTAGGAGTCCGTGTATGGAGAAGAGCAGCCACAGACAAGCAAGGGTGGAGGCAAAAAATAAAGGAGGCCAAGGCTCAATTTGGGCTGTATTGCTGTAGAAGAAGAAGAAGGACAAGGTCGCGAAAACGATCCAAGCTTAAAATCAGTTGCCGATGCATTTAGGCTTAATAAGCAGACAACACGATTTCTTGGATTCTAACGCCTCAACGTACCCGTCGAGCACCTCCTTCACAGTGACCATGTTACCATTTGATGTGCTGTATCCGCATAACCATGGTTAGGAAGGAGAAGCAGAGGAAGGCCACAAATGAGATGGGCTGATGATATTAAGAATATTGGAGGACACAACTGGAAACAAGTGGCGCAAAATAGACAACACTGGATTGAATTGGGGTAGGCCTATGTCCAAAGTTGGATTACTTAAGGCTGAAGAAGATCCGGACATGGCATATTGGGCCCCTATTGGTGTTGGCCCGTATGATCTTCATCGATTTTTGCCGTGCCAGTACCATACCACTTAATCAATAATGGTTTCAGTAGGACGGGGCAACCTGTCACATGACTAGAGAGTCTCTTCGAATGGTGCGCAATAATTTTTGGGATTGCCTTATTTCTATTTCGCGTGGCAGTGATTCTCCATACTCATTGCATTCACCAGACCTAACGCCATCTGATGCGTACATATGGGGACCGCTGAAGAGGCTATTTTTCGTACCGATCCACCGTCTGACATTTCAAAATTGCGGACTAACATCTAAGATTTTTTCGTGCCATTTAACAACCTTTGTTCATACATGCAGGGCAGCCACTACCATGTGTGCAAAGTGTGCATCGCACACGGGCGGCCAAGTATAGGGGCGGCCAATAGCAGGCCACTGATGATAATACTTTTTTTAAAACGAAAATAAATTCAAAAAATGAAATAGTAAAGATTGAGATAATTCTATAAACTCTAATATTCCACACAATCTAAACAAAAATGCCAGAAAATGTTATTTATTATATGAACTGCCCTTTTGCAGCTGTAGTCATAAAGTAGTTCCGGGAATGCTTTTTGGTACTAGTACACTTTAGAAGACCAAAAATAAAAATTTTTTTCAAGAATTTTTTTCTCAGGACCTTTATTAAAAATGGACATAAAACTTTTTACATATTAATATCTAACTCTTAGAGAGTACAAAAAAATATATCTTTTTCATTTATGCACGTACGCTAATATTGTAGAGGGCGCAAAACTCGAGGCCTCGAAAAATGAGGGCGGACAGTAGTTAATCTCAGGATTGGGATATCTGAAACAAAAAAATCGTACTGCATTTGAAAAAGGAACGTTTCTTACGTGACGATTTACCACAATTTAACCAAAAAATAAAAAATAAATATTTTTTAACCATGAAAAACTAAAGAAAAACAGGGATTTTTTCACAAAATTTTTTTTTGCGGAATTTTTCACTAACAGTGGTAAATTGTCACGTAAGAAACCTTCCTTTTTCAAATGCCGTACGATCTTTTTGTTTCGGAAATACCAATCCTGAGATTAACTGTCCGCCATCGGAACTACTTTTTTTCGAGGCCTCGACTTTGGCGCCCTCTAAAATCTATACGATGTCAATTGGACCAAGTATAAAAACACAATTTGACACCAAGTGTCAGCTTCTTCTGTAAAACATAGGCGGCACAATAGAAATTAAATAATAAACTATTACTTTTCAATTAAGGTCTAATATTTTTTAAACAGTAATAATTATATAAAATGAAAATAATATATGAATAATTAATATCTAATATTGTTAATTATTCACATTTCTTTATGAAATTGACACAAAATATGATAAAAGTACATAAACACTATAGCCCAGTCAGGATTGCATTTTTGACCTTGCATTAGGAGCTGCTCCAAATTTTATTTTTCTTATCTTTAGGAGGGGTCAATAGTAGTGTAAATTTAAAATCTCGACTGAATTCTGCCGTTGGGTTAATCGCTATATTGATTTTAAACGAGAGCTGTTTTTGCTCAATATCTCCGCCATTTTCAACTTTTCGACAAAAAATATATCAACTAAAATTGTTGAAAATTTGATTTTCTATAATTTCTTTTATTACAACTTTTTTCGTGCGGTCGATATTTTCCGAGTTATGGGGGAAAATAGTGACAATTAGAGCATACTTATTGAATTATCTCGTTTATTATTAGTTTTCCGACAAAAATGTACCCATATAAAAATAGAGAGAATTAAATTCTACACAATTTTGATATCTTTCATTTTTTTTGCTAAAATCAATATTTAAGGTAGTATGTATGCCGTAAGAGCGCGACCGTAAGACCTGATTGATTTTATAGCAATGGTTTTTGTTCAATATCTACGCCATTTTCAACCAAAATTGTTCCAAATATGATTTGCTAACATTTGTTTTTAACAATTTTTTCATGCGGTTAATATTTTCCGAGTTATAGTAAAAAGTGGTGGGGGAAGCATAATTATTGAATTGAATCTTGTTTCCGAGCTGTCCCAAAGTTTATAATTCTTACCTTTAGGGGAGATAAATGATAGTGTAAATTTAAAATCTCGACTGAATTCCGTGGTTGCGTTAGCCGCCATATTGATTTTAAAGGAGAACCGTTGTTGCTTAATATCTCCGCCATTTTCAGCTTTTCGAGAAAAACATCATTCACATCCATATGTGACCAGTGGTCTAATTACTGTTTTGTAGATTCGCTTAGACTCACGATTCAGTAACTTACTTTTCATTCAAGTCTTTGTATGCATAAAAGCACTTATTACCGCTAAGAATCCGTGCTTGTATTTCTTGACTGATGTTGTTGTCATTTATTATTGAGCCTAGGTAGGGAAAAGTGGAGGCATATTCGTAGGTATGGTTGTCTACCTTCAGATTCTCATATTGATTCGATTTTATGCACTCCATATATTTTGTTTTGCTTTCATTATATGTAGACCAAACGTAGCAGCTTCCTGTTTCAGCTCTCTATAGCTTTTTCGCTTAATATCCTTTTGATGCGGCTTACATCATTAATTATGGCAACATCATCCGCATATGCGCAAATTTGTATAGATCTTGTATTAATACATCCGTTTATATTCAATTTTCTAACAACAGCTTCTAAAGTTAGATTAAAAAGTGTTGTTGATAAGGTATCACCTTGTCTAACTCCATTTTCTATATCAAATGTCTCTGTCATATCTCCATCCATTTTCGCCATAGCTTTGGAACCCTCCAAAGTCATCCGTATAAGTTTAACTAACTTATTGGGTATCCCTAACAGATATCGTATACAAGTTGTAAATTATTGGTATATTATATTCAACACATTTTTTTTATGTTATATTACATTATATTAGATCAAACTACTAAAATTTGTTCAGCGCATACTAACTGAAGATTACCATTATAGTCACCGTGATGATTGCTATTATAACAAAATTGCATTAATTACGATATCGAATAAGCAGACTGCGCAATTTCGCATCATCAAATCTTGCATAATATATGGGACATCATGTATGAACGTATACATATTATAGTTATTAAAATTTAAAATTGATGATTAAAAGTATGTACATAATACAGATGACATTTAATGTGCTTATTAATTTGAGGACTAAAAAAAATCACACCACAATATTAATATAAAAATAAAATAATAACTTGTAAGTCTATGAAACATGAGAAGGCATTTTGGCAAGATAAGGCAAGATAACGATATGATTTGAGCGTAAGTTCTTCCGAAAAATTTGGCCAATTACACGTCAGTATTGCCCAATAAGATACGTTAAAAAATAATAAGCCACACCCGTATCCATGTGGACTAATACAAGGAGTGATCAATTAATAAAATTGTACAAATGTTTATAGGGTTTATCTTTATTTCTGTGCTCTCCTAGAATTACTGACCGGACCCAAAAAATGCGTCTTGTTCAATTCACATCGTATACACTTTACGTGCATAAATGAAAAAAGATATATTTTTTGTATTCTCTAAGATTTATGTTCATTTTTAATAAAGATTCTGTGAAAAAATATCTTAAAAAAATGCTTATTTTTGGTCTTCTAAAGTATACTAGTACCTTTTCAAAGTGGCTAGGCCTTCGGACTTTAAGATATTTTTATCTACGTGGTCCATATGCGATTTTACGCATAATTAACAATTAAAAAACAACGGCCTACATTGAAGTTAGATCCGATCTCTCTTCAGAATATTGAAAATGAATGTTTAAACTTCAATTTAACTACTTGGCAACCTCAAAAATACTAATTAAGATATGCGTTTTTACTGATACTTTACTATAACTCGAAAACTATAAATTTTTACAAGATACCTTTCTTGTTTAGAATGACACAAAAAACCTAAAAAAATATTTTTGGGAGCAAAAAAGACGATCATCTGTATTTGTTTAAAAAAATTGTTTAAACAATTTCTGCCCAAAAATTCCGCCCGGCACCCTTCAGATTTGTTTAAAAGGGACATTTTTGAATAGGAATCCGCAAAGAAACTGAATCGGAATTTTTTTCAGACGGAAGCGGTCTCACCACATGGACTAAGGGCTTGTCCATATGCGGGCAGTTTGCCAACGTCGACTGCGCGGTTTACCTGTTTTCCCCCTGCTTTTCTTGGTATTAGGGTGAAACTTCAAAGGCGGCATTAGGGTGAGATCAAGTAAAACAGGTAAACCGCGCAGTCGACGTTTGCAAACAGCCCACATATGGACAAGCCCTAAGTTAAAAAACCCAACCGCCGCGGTTCAAGTTAACGTAGAAACAAATGCAACCGCTAAACATCGTACACATGCAACCGCGAGTTTTACACGATTTACCAGTACGCGATTTACCAGCGTTTAAACTGGTAAATCGCTGCGTAACCGCCTGCATTTGTACGAGGCCTTAGATAATATCTGTTAAATAGAATATGTAAATTTTACAAATTATTATTGTTATGTATCTCCTGCACATTTCTTTAAATACTAGTACCTATGTTGAAACGACTAAAGTGTTGAAAGGGGGCGGCAAATATTAAGTTGCACACGGGCGGCCAACACTTTAGCGGCGGCCCTGCATACATGATTGAGATCCTTCGTGAATGCTACGAAATAGACTTAAAATTGAATAGGGGGCATCTTGAACATCTGTGTTATCGGGAACGCCATTATGAATAATGCTTGCAAGGCAAACTATATATAGTATTATACTAGTTATATTATAAATAATAATGAACATTTCAATATTAATTACAGTACTGTTTATTTTGCCGCATACTGTATTATAAAAATTCTATTATTTTCAATTCTTATTAAAAGAGATTATGTTTATATGTGGCAATGTGTTTATAGGTGGCAACGTTGCGCTAAGGGTGGCAACGTTGCGCTAAGTGTGTGAATATCAATTGTATTTTGATCCTGCATTAAACCCGTTTTTCGCGAAATGCAGAGTAAATCAATTACAGCAAACGCATAAAGTGTGAAGTTAAGTGAGTAATCTTCGCGCAGAACGAAAAATAATAAACTAAATATTGAAATTGTGCTCCAAATTGGCAAAAATCAAAGGTAAGCGTAACACATAAACAAATAAAACGTCATCGATATTACGATATTCGAAGTGGATTCTCGTTCGATTGGAACGCGGTGTTGCTAAGTCGACAGGGAAGTCCTGTAACTAGGGCGGAGCGAAATAGTATATACTGCTCAATATAATTTTATCAAAAAAAAAAAAAAAAAAAAAGAAAAAAAGTAAGACGTTACACTGAGAAAGGTTAAATTTCCGCGGAGATAGTCCGAACGAGACCTTTATCGCAGTAAAACGAACCAGTTGTAATGAGCAGAGAAGATAAAAATACGAAGAGCTATTTCGAATAGAAAGTGACGGTACCACGACAGACGAAAACGACAAGAAGAGAAAAGAGGAAGAATTGGAACGAGCTTTTAACAAAAGTCGAAAAATAAGCAGATCTCCCTCCTACAGAAAGGAGAAAATGGAGGAGAATGTACAAAAAATTATGGAAATGATGGCAGGAGTAAGTTTAAAAATCGAGGAACAATCAAGAGAACTTAGCGAGATGCGTAGAGAGCAGAAAGAATATAGAGATTAAATAAGAGAGCTACGCCAGGAGAATATAACATTAAGAGAAGAAAACACGAAACTAAAACAGGCAGTTTATCAAATAGAAGAACGGCGTGAAAGTTTAGAAAATCATAAAAGGCGGAAAAATATAATTATACAGGGTTTGAACATAGATACAAATGGCCCAGATATCCTAAAACATGCAGTGAAAAATTTTATGCAGACAGAATTAGAAGTAGATGTACAAATAGAGAAGGCTCTGAAGTTAGGAGAAAAAGTTTGTTTGGTCGAGCTTGAAAAGGAAGAAGATAAAAGAAAAATCATGCGAAACAAAACCAAATTGAGAAATCGAGAAGAAGGTCTAGTTTATATCAACGATGACCTATCAAATAACGACAGAATTGTACAGAAACGTGTCAGACAAAAAGCGCAAGAACTAAGAAAGGAAGGGAGAAAAGTGAAAGTAGGGTATAAGAAAATATATGCCGATCATGAAATATGGCGCTGGGATGGAATGAACCAAACGTTGGTGGTAGAGACCAAAGCAAAAAACTAAGCAATAGCAATGAAAGGAAACAAATGACGACGAAAAATGCAAAGAAGAGGATTACGAACTATGGAAATAAAACAAATCAAGACAGCAATAAAAAAGACAAGCCGAAAAATGACAAGATACAGTTTGCAACAGAGATAAATAAGACGGAAACGACGCAGACAATGGACAAGGCAATAAGTAAAGATAACAAAAAGAAAACTAAAGTCAACTTGGGTACATGGAATGTAAGAGGCACATACGAAACAGGAAAACTCAAAGAATTAATTAGAGAAATTAAAAGATATAATGTAGAAATAATAGCTTTACAAGAGACAAAACAATTGGAGACAGAAATAATAGAAATAGAAGACGTGGTATTTTTTAATAGCGGGGGAGAAACCAGAAGGTTAGGAACAGGTTTTATAATACAGCGAAAATGGAAGGAAAAAGTAATGGCATTCCAACCAATATCAGATAGATTATGCACAATAAGATTAAAAGGGGACAAACGAAACATAAGTATAATGTACACGCACCGATTGAAGATGCCACAGAAGAAGAAAAAGATGAATTCTACGAGCAATTGGAAACAGAATATGATAAATTACGAGGGTTTGGCATCAAAATAATAATGGGAGACTGCAACGCCAAAGTCGGAAGAGAGAATATATACGAACACATAATAGGGAAATATAGTAAGCATGAGGTGTCGAACGATAATGGCCAAATAATAATAGGCTTTGCAACAGAAAGGCAAATGGTGATAAGAAGCACACAATTACGCCGAAAAGATATATATATATAAAGGAACGTGGATTTCCCCTGATAAGAAGACAGTAAATCAGATAGACCATATTTTAATAGAGAAGAAGCATGCAAACAATGTAATAAATGTAAAGAGCATGAGAGGAGCGGACTGTAACTCTGACCACTACCTGGTGAGAGCAGAATATAAAATCGAGCATAATATAAAGCGAAACAATAAAACAACAGAAAAAATTGGAAAACAATTTAACATAGGACTACTAAAAGATAACAACACACATAAGAAGTATGAACAGGGAATAACCAACAGACTAATCAGGGAACAAGAAACGTCAAGCCCAGACAAACAATGGCAAAATATCAAAGAAGCAATCTTGGACACAAGTAAAGCAATCCTAGCGAAAACCAAAAGAAAACACAAAACAAAAGATTGGTATGATGAAGAATGTCAATAAATAGCAGAAGCAATAAGAAAAGTAAGACTCAAAAATCTCACAAATGACGAAGAAAGCACTAGAGAAGAATACAGAGAATTGAGAAAAATCATGAAAAGAAAATGTAGAAGCAAAAAGAGAAAATACAACGAGAACAAACTGAAAGAAATACATAGAAGAAAAATTTCAAAAAAAAAAGAAATAAGATCATTCTACCAGGAAGCAAAAAAAATGGAAAGAGGATATCAAAAAAACAACCCATATATGAGAGATTATAAAGGGATGTTGCTAAATGAGCCGGAAAAAATAATGGAAAACTGGCAAAACTATTTCACAGAACTGCTAAATAAGAGCGAAGTACAAAAGGAAACAAACCATGAAATTGAAGATGATCAGATAGCAATAGAAATACCCACAGAACAAGAAATAAAGAACGAAATAAAGAGCTTGAAAATAACAAAAGCCCAGGAATAACAGAAATATCGGCCGAAATGATAAAATCAGGAGGGAAAAGACTACAGAAAGAGATATATGACCTGATAAAGAGAATATGGGAAGTAGAAAAAATGCCAGAAGAGTGGACCATAGCAAGAATATGCCCTATACATAAAAAAGGTGATAGAATGCTATGCGAAAACTACAGAGGCATCGCACTATTAGAAATAGTTTACAAAATCTTGGCACAAGGTATAAGAAAAAGGCTAAGTCATTATTCGGAAAAAATGCTGGGGGAATACCAGGCAGGTTTTAGAAACAACAGATCAACGACTGACCAAATATTTGCCTTAAAAGAAATACAGACTACCTGTTACGAACATAAAACAGTACTATATGCTTTGTTCATAGACTTTAAGCAGGCTTACGACACAGTAAATAGACAGCAGATGTACGAACTGATGAAAGAATTGGGGATACCAATTAAAATTGTCAGGATGATAAAGATGACGATGGAAAACACAACAAACGAAATAGCTTGGAAAGGGTATACATCCAAAAAGTTTGAAACCAAGGAAGGATTACGACAAGGAGACCCACTATCAACAATGGCATTCAATCTAACATTGGAAGGAATAATCAGGAAAAGCAGAGTAAACATGCAAGAAACGATATTTAAAAACGGCCACCAATGCATAGCATTTGCAGATGATCTGACGCTATTAGCAACAAGCAAAAAAGAACTACAAAAGTTAATGAAAAACATAATAACAGAAGCCAAAAAATACGGACTTAAAATAAATGAAGAAAAGACAAAGTATATGATAATGGGAGAGATCCAAAAAGAAAAAGAGAATAACATCATAGAACAAATAGATGGAGAAAAAACATACTCGTTCAAAAGAGCCAAAGAAATTATTTACCTGAGAGCCAAAATAGATGAAAATGGTCATGAAGAAGGGGAGATAAAGGCAAGAATAGCTAAAGGAAATAAAAGATATGGAGCATTACGCACATTATTGAAATCCAAATACGTATCAAGAAAAACAAAAATAAGAATTTATAAGACTGTTATCAGACCTACAGTAACATACGCAAGCGAAACATGGGTGCTCAAAAAGTCAGAAACAGACCTTTTAGAAAGATGGGAGAGAAAAATGCAAAGAGCAATATATGGAGGTGTGAAAATAGAAGGTCAGTGGAGAAGAAGAACCAATAAAGAATTGGATGAACTATATCAAGAAATTGATCAACGATTACGACGACGATCAAAGCACAGAGAATACGATACTTGGGGCACATAGAGAGAATGGGAAGTAAACGAATGCCAAAAATGGTACTCTCACAAAGACCAATACAAAAGAGGAGGAAAGGCAGGCCAAGGAAAAGGTGGAAGGACAGTGTATATGAAGACTTGAAGAAAAGTAACATTGAGAGATGGAAAGAACTAGCATTGGACAGAAGGAGTGTATAAAAAAACTGAAGTGTATTTAAATAAAATTTATAAGTTATGTAAGTTATATTAAGTTATTTATTATATTATTTATGTAATCAGAAATGTAAACATTTTAGCCCTAGGCCTACAAGGCCTGTTGCGCTTAATAAATATGTTTATATGATTGGTAATACAATAAACATCGATATCGAAATTATTAGACAAAAGAGCCAAAATGATTATTTACAGAACATTGACTAGACCCGTAGTAACCTATGGTTGTGAAACATGGATAATGACGAAAAAATATGAAGCTCAACTCAGGACATTCGAGAGAAAGATACTGAGAAAAATATGAGCAAGAGACAGACGGCACGTGGAGAATCAGGAGAAACGACAGGGCTGACGAATTGAATGAAGGATGATATTGTAAGATTTGTGAAAAGTCAACGACTGTCATGGCTGAAACTTGTCCAGAGACAAGAAGATGCAAAATCAATAAAGAAAATATTGCAATGGAAGCCGATAGGAAAGGGCGGTATTGCGGAATCCCGCGTCATTTTCCAATCCCGCATGATGCGGGATTAAAGGCGCGGGATTTGCGGGACTGAAAAAAGCGTATTACATTCGACCTCTCGCCAGCGCTATCGCCCGGTGACTTTTGTGAATTTTGATGCTTTAGTAAATCTAAAAAATATCTTGAACCAAAACTTGCTGTCGAGCTCATCTGCCGTCAAGGTGACAATCTCATTACTGCTAAAGCTACGCCCAAATTTATGATCAAGACAGGAAGATAATCATTCAACGTTAGCTTCAGAATTAACTTTGACTCCGACGTATTTTACAACGTAGAAATGTGATTACACTACCTATTTATCACGCGTCGTATGACGAAGAGGCTGAGAGCAATGATGACGAAGAGACTGATCAAGTAAGAAACGTCAATGTAGATCTTGATCTTACATTGCAACAGGAGTTAGAGTTAACTTTATCGTCAGCATGTAATGTACTGTGTCCGTCACCATATCGAGCTAATACACTCGAGTCCATTATAAAAAAAAGAAATAACTATGAATCTGGGGCGTTAATGGGAAAATATCTTACATTTACATATAAAGCCTTAAAATGAATACCGCCGACAAGTGTGGAAGCCGAAAGGGCATTTTCTGCTACTAGCTATTGTGCGAAGATGTAGGTGTTGTTGGCCTTACACTTCGTCCTGGTGCCTTTGTTTCGCGCACCAGTTATAGATCGCTGGTTTTTCCCCTTGGGAAACTGAATTTTCTTTCCTTAGGGAAATGGTTTCACTTTTTCTCTACTTATACGAAGGACCACCCAAAGCTTTGGGACAAATGAAATATACGAGAAGAACGTTTTTACTAAGTCTATTTACCAAAAACAATTACAATAACGAAATTTTGGACGCCGATAGCTTGCTTGCAATAGCTCAATAAACACACTATGAGCACGAAAACAAAAAGAATTGGCACTAGTTACTGAACACGTATTAAAGAATCCGGTTTGCGCTGAACCGAGAGCGTTGAGCTCCAACTTTTCGACTGCTCCGTCTCGCAGTTGCAACTGTACTGTCTCTCGAACACAAGAACACCCCTCAACCCCTATTCATCGCAACCGTTTTTTGACCTTCAAAATTTCCTTTTTTGGTTAAAGTTTACGTCAGCCGTCTTTCTCATGAAATGGCCTGGTTGGAAATTTTGGATGCCAAAGACTGAAAGATAAAAATTTCTAACTGTGTACTGTCATTGTTATAATTCTTAAGAACGCATTAGGATTATATTTAGAAAGTTAGTTTCCAAGCAAGTACCGGCATCCATAAAGATAATTAAATTTTAGGAAAATTAGGAAAGTAAATCTTAAAACTAATATACAGTGTGAGCGAAATTAAACTAAATTTAAACAGTGTTGTTTAGCAACATAGTCCCCCCGTTGATGTGACCTACATCTAAATGAGTATGAGGTAGAGGACACACTTTAACAATCGATCTTATGAATGTTCCGTCTTTAGTTCTTACTTTTATGGTTCGAACCTTGCCGTCTTTACCTGGTAATGTTTCAATTACTCTTGCCAATGGCCACTTTAGAGGGGGAGCGTTGTCATCGAGTAGGAGTACCACATCGTCAACTTTAATATTTTCTTGGGGCGTAAACCATTTGGGCTTGTTTTGGAGACGATTTAAATAATCCCTGGACCAGCACTTCCAGAAATGCTGCTGAATTTTGCTGCATTTCTGCCACAGTGACAAACTATTTTCGGATCTTGACGAGATGTCTTTCTCTGGATAGGAAGTCATGCTGCTGCCGATCAGAAAGTGACCGGGGGTTAGAAATGAGAAGTCATTTGGTCTGTCTGACAATGGACAAAGTGGTCGTGAATTTAAAACTGCTTCTATTTGAGCTAAAATAGTGGTTAATTCCTCGAATGTAAAAATATTATTACCTATCATCCTTACCAAGTGATACTTACAGCTTTTTATTGCTGCTTCCCAAATTTCACCCTGATGTGGAGATCGAGGTGCAATGAACTTCCACTCAATTGATGTTGAGGCTGCGAATGCCTTTATGGCAGGTAGGACACCCGCTCCCATAAAGAAGTCGTAAAGTTCCTTTAACTGATTACGAGCTCCAAGAAAATTGGACGCATTGTCAGAATATATCGTTTTAGGGATGCCTCTGTGTGAAATAAATCTTTTCAAAGTTAGTAGGAAGGATTCAGTACTGAGACTGGACACTAGCTCTATATGGACTGCCTTAGTAACGAGGCATACGAATACTGCTATATAAGCCTTACAAATGGGTGCACGTCGCAACCTTGAAGATTTTATTTGAAGTGGGCCCCCGCAATCGATACCAACATTAGTGAACGGTCGAGAGACCTAAAACCGCTCTTTGGGTAAATCGGCTATTATTTGATAAGCCGGCCTTGCGTTAAATCTATAACAGCTCTTACATTTGTATATGATTCTCTTAATTTCTCTTAGTCCATCAAGAGGCCAATAAGTGAGCCTAATGTTTGACAATGTATTTTGAGGGCCGGTGTGCAATAGGCGAACGTGTTCTCTTTCAAGCAACGATCTAACTACATGGCATTTTGAAGGAAGAAGGAGTGGAAATTTTTGATTATATGAAACATTTGCGTGGCGAAGTCTTCCACCAACTCTTAAAAAAACCAGATGTGTCTATAAATGGATTCAATTTTAAAATTGCCTTATTTTTAACTAGTTTCTGGAGCTTTATGTCTTTAAATTCTGGTTGAAAGAATGTTAGTTGAATAATTTTGACTATCCTTTCCTCAGCTTCTATCAGTTCAGCAGCCGAAAGTACACCATTTCTTTTGTTTTTCTTATACTTAAGATTGTAAATATATCTATTGCAATATGCAATTACCCTTTGTAAACGAGTGAAGGATGAAAATTTGCAAAATGTTGTATATAGAGTTGGCTTCGAATTACTTACAGTGTGAAGAGTGCCTTTTATTTCAGGGACACCTGTTAAGTCAGTATTTGGAACGAATTCATTGAATTTAGTGGTTCTGTTCATTAAAAAGTGGGGCCCATGCCACCATAATGTATTTTCTATCAGCAGAGCGGGTGTGGTACCGCGAGAGAGAATATCTGCAGGGTTATCTTTAGACCTTATGTGATTCCATGAATAAGTTTTCGTTAACTCCTGTATTTGAGATATACGGTTTGCTACGAAAATTGACCAACGAGAAGGATGAGAATTAATCCATGCAAGTACAATTTGGGAGTCTGTCCATAACCTAACCGAAGCTATGGGAGAAACCTTTGGTGAAATAATAAGGACAATATTTGAAATCAAGGTAGAGAGCAAAACAGCACCTAATAATTCAAGCCTCGGTAGGGAAATGATTTTTAACGGAGCTACACGGCTCTTTGAGGTGATTAGGTTGCAAGAAACGGTTCCATTTTCATGTAAAACTCGTAAATAAATACAAGCACCATATGCTTTCATGCTTGCATCGCAGAAACCATGGATTTCAATTCGAGAAATATTGAGAGGATTGAGCAGAGGTCTAGAAATTGCAAGTTTGGCGAGATCAGGAATGTGAGCTAAAAAATTTAACCATTCTGAGGAAATTTCTTGTGTGAGTTTGTCATCCCAATTTAAGTTACACATCCAAATTTTTTGCATTAGCAACTTTGCAGATACAGTAATCGGATTTATTAGACCAAGAGGATCGAAAATAGAGGCAATAATTGATAGAACTTCTCTTTTTGTGTATTTTGTTTCATTGGAAATGTCAGGGATAGATATAGACAACAAATCAGACTTAGAATTCCAACATATCCCCAGAACTTTATTTGACGAATTTTCGGGTTTTACCACATAATTAGAATTTTGTGATTCAGTGGAAATGGAGTCGAGAAACTCAGAAGAATTAGAACTCCATTTATGGAGTGGTATTCCAGCGGAATTTAAACTCACAGAAAGTTGTTTATAAGTCTTATGCAAAGTGTTGATGTCATTTGCACCATGTAAAATGTCGTCTACATAACAAGAATTTTGTAGTGCATCAGCAGCTAATGGGTAATTTCCTTGATTACGAACTGCCAACTCTTTGAGGCATCTAGTGCTTAAAAAACTAGCTGAATTTGTGCCGTAAGTCACGGTCTGAAGTTCTAGACATTTTAATTCTTCTTGCGGGGAATTGCGCCATAGAATGTTTAACAGAAATGTCTGTTCCGGATTGATTCTTATCTGCCTAAACATATTTTCGATGTCGGCGATGAGAACATATTTATAAAGTCTAAAACGAATTAGGATTTCGAATAAATCAGGTTGTACAGTATAACCTTTAAGCAGAATATCATTGAGAGACACATTTGAGGTTGATTTCATTGATCCATCAAATACAACCCTGAGTCGGGTAGTTAGGCTATCATGTTTGAGAACACAATGATGTGGAAGAAAAAACTTATGTACTGACGATTCGTTAGTTTTAGAAAGAGGAACGTATTTACAATGACCTAAAGATACATATTCTGATATGAAATCATTGTACTGACGCCGTAATTCGTCTGATTTATTAAGCCTTTTTTCAAGATTGAAAAAACGCCTTTTTGCCAAATGAAATGATTCACCTAATTTTCGATATTCATTAGGAGTTTTTAGAGGTAGGTCTACTTGAAATCTGCCACTAGGAAGAATTGTAAACGAAGATTTGAATATGTCCTCAGCTTGCTGTTCTGAAGGAGTTAATGTTTTTGCATGAATAGGATTGATAGGTTTAGTCTCTTCTATTTCCCAAAAGTTCTTTAAAAGAGAATCGAGATCAGCAGTTTGTGCGTGTAATGAAACATTTGAGTAATGAGAGTGAACATTAGTTGAAGGATTCGAGTTTGATCCTAACATTGCATTACGAGAGTATGGAATATTTCCACCTACAATATACCCCAAATGAGTGTTTTGAAGAATAGGAAGGTTGGGACCTAGTTTTATTAAGCCATAAGTAACTAGATCGAAATAGATATCAGCTCCTAAAAGAATGTCTACGTCCGACGGGGTACAGAAATGTGGATCTGCCAGTTTTACATTTTTTGGTATTTTTAATAAATTTAAATCGAGCGTGACTTGTGGATGCTGGCACGTAATGCTTTCAAGGATAGCGCAAGACAGATAAAAATTTTTGCTAGGAGATGTGTTTGAATGGATTTGAAGGTCTACCATCTTGTTTGAAACAGAAGAAGCCTGATATTTGAAGATTTCTGGTATATGGTGAATAACAAATTCTTTTGGCTAACCTGTCTGTTATGAACGAAACCTGGCTACCGGAGTCTGTTAAACAACGAACTGAGATGGGGTTATTTTGAACATCATGAACAGTTACCAAAGCAGTTGTGAGTAAAACTTGTAGGTTTTTCGAATATACAGAGTGAGACGAAATATTGCTCGGACCTGGGGGATTTTGCATATCTGGCAAAGATTGCGGAGTTGCATTTAGAACAGAATTGTTCTGCGAATTTTCTTGAATATTCTCCGAGGTAGATTGAGAAGGATGCTGGTTTTGACGTTGGTCACGGAAATTACGAACAAATTGATTTTGGGCGGGTTGACTTTGATGATTTGACCTACCGGAAACTTGCTTTGCATTATTTTCCGACGGATGCGAAATGTGGAGCAAAGAATGATGGCGCCTATTGCAGGTTTTACAATTCGACAATGAGGGACAAATATTAGATTTATGGCCACTAGCAAGGCAATTGAGACAGAAACCTTTGTTCTTTACTATTTGTATACGCTTTTGAGCAGTCAAATTTAAAAATTGTTGGCAAGAGTATACCTTGTGTGAGCTAGAATTGCAGACGAAACATTTAAAAAGTGTATCTCTGTTATCTGCAGAAGTATGCAGAGACGGTTTTGGTTTATGATTTGTTTTCTCTTCAAAGATCAAATTTTCCAATATCTTACATTTCTTTTCAATGAAATTCAAAAACTCATCTATCGTAGGAAGTTCGTTAAAATCTCTTTCTGATTCCAAGGATCGTTTCATATTAAAATCTAATTTTTGTGTGAATATGTGAATTAAAATTATATCTGCAAGATTGTCGGAAATATTGAAATTGTTTATCGCACTTAAATTCTTTTTTATGTGAGTTAAGAATTCACGCAAGTTTTGAGCAGTATTTTTTGTTATTGAAGGAACGTTCAGAAGTTGTTTTAAATAAGTATTAATTATTAAACATTTATTTTCAAATCTATTTTTAAGTATATCGATAGCAATAGAAAAATTTGTACCCACAATTTCCAAATTTTCAATTAGTTGTAGAGGTTCGTTCTTGAGAATTGATTTTAAGTAGATTAGTTTTTCAATATCTGAAAGATGAGTGTCATTTACGATAAGTTTTGTAAACATCTCGGAAAAACTAGGCCAATTTCCTATAATCCCATCGAAATGAGGAATTTTTAGCTCCGGTAAGCGGACATGACGGTTATTTGAGTTTGTGGGACTTTGTTGAGCTGAGGTGCTCATAACAGAATTTACTGAAATTTGATCAATTTTATCATTTAGGGCTGATTCCAAGATTAGAAATCTCCCTTCTACATCTGCCATGTCAACAGCATATGCGTCATCTAATATTTCTAATTCATTTTGAACGTCAAGGTACTTGTCAAAAACTTTTGATAAATAATCTTTTCTAGAAATCAGTTCATTTTTTGAAATATTTTTATTTCCATTATCTTTTAACCAATTCTCTAATCTAGTTATCGAAGCTTTACTACGACCCCTTGCCTTAACAAGGTCATCCTTTGCTTTAGTAAGATCGTCAACGGTTTTATTCATGGTTGACTGAGTAAATTAGACAAAAATTTGATAAGCGAAAACTACGTGAAACGATTTGATCTTTGAATAAAAACCCAAAAATAATATTAAACAGAGAAAAATACGGAAATATGAGAATGTCCAATAAAATCAAGAAAATATAATAATGTCCAATAAATATAAAAAAGCAGCGAAATAACGAAAGTGTTCAATAAATATTCAACGAGAGTTTATAGTAGGCACTTCACAAGTATTATTAAAATAATTAAAAAGCTTACAGTTTGTTGCGAATTTGATGCGATGCGTTGAATCAGCTACCACGATGAAGAAGTCTAGAGACGTCCACTGGAGGATCCTGAAGGTGCGTTGATACTTGAAGGTGAACCAAGCGAAGATCTTTGGTTCGAAGTTAAAATGTGAAGATATCCGGGCTCGAAGGAACATGTGCGAAGATGTAGGTATTGTTGGCCTTACACTTCGTCCTGGTGCCTTTGTTTCGCGCACCAGTTATAGATCGCTGGTTTTTCCCCTTGGGAAACTGAATTTTCTTTCCTTAGGGAAATGGTTTCACTTTTTCTCTACTTATACGAAGGACCACCCAAAGCTTTGGGACAAATGAAATATACGAGAAGAACGTTGTTACTAAGTCTATTTACCAAAAACAATTACAATAACGAAATTTTGGACGCCGATAGCTTGCTTGCAATAGCTCAATAAACACACTATGAGCACGAAAACAAAAAGAATTGGCACTAGTTACTGAACACGTATTAAACAATCCGGTTTGCGCTGAACCGAGAGCGTTGAGCTCCAACTTTTCGACTGCTCCGTCTCGCAGTTGCAACTGTACTGTCTCTCGAACACAAGAACACCCCTCAACCCCTATTCATCGCAACCGTTTTTTGACCTTCAAAATTTCCTTTTTTGGTTAAAGTTTACGTCAGCCGTCTTTCTCATGAAATGGCCTGGTTGGAAATTTTGGATACCAAAGACTGAAAGATAAAAATTTCTAACTGTGTACTGTCATTGTTATAATTCTTAAGAACGCATTAGGATTATATTTAGAAAGTTAGTTTCCAAGCAAGTACCGGCATCCGTAAAGATAATTAAATTTTAGGAAAATTAGGAAAGTAAATCTTAAAACTAATATACAGCGTGAGCGAAATTAAACTAAATTTAAACAGTGTTGTTTAGCAACAGCTATATTGCCTCTAATATACGCAGTAGTTTGGCAGACGACAGTTTAGATATGTTGTGTCCTTCGCAAACATTTTCAATTGAAAGCTTTAGCTAAATAATGAAACCTATAGCTAAGTAATATAGCAACTAAATAAGTAAAGTAAACTATGTCAATTTTTAGTTGAAAATGTGTTTTTCTTGTTAATTTTTAAAAATTTGTGTATTTTTTTAAGAAAATAGATTTTTTGTTTTTTCAGTATTTGTTACTGTTTTTTGTGAAGAATAAACGGTGTAATTTGATTGATCTCATACTAATAGTAATACTTAAATAAATGTGGAGTTAGTTGATTAATTCATTGTTTTGTTTGCCTTATATAAATATGACTATTTTCAAAAAGCGGAATCTCGCAAATACCGAGACCCCGTGGATTGAAAATTGGTATTCCCGTAAATACCGAGATTGAACTCAGGCTGCGGGATTGAAAGCCCTAAGTATAACCGCCAGAAAATTGCATGGTTATAACAGCAAATCTACTAAGATATAAATTAGAGCTTGAGGGTCAGATAATAGAACAAATAATGAAGTTTAAATATCACGGCATCTCACTATCTAGCTACGGAAAGATGGAAACAGAAATGGAAGATCAAGTGAACGACAACTTACTAGAGAGAGGCACATTGGAAAACAGACTACTAACAGAAAGTCATGTCTACAAAAAAAAGAGAAAAGACTTTGTACTCCTACAATTCGATTGATACAATTTATAGCAACTAAATATTTATAATCCATAACTATTCTCCCTTTGAAACACACCAATCGAATTATTCTGTTCGTATATTTATTTTCATCATTTAATTTAATCGAAGTACTTAAAATTGTATTTCTCGCTTATTAATAATATTAAGAATAGGGTGGTTCAAGATCTTATGTGAATAACTCAAGTTGAATGTAAAAGCCAAGGGACCCTCCAAATCTTTTCTAATTGATAAAAGCAGTAAGCAGCCAAAATATGAAAGCCATAAATCACTTGGAAGGCAGTGCTCAATACTGTTTATATAATGAAAACGGGAATATTTTTATCGCTTTTTGAAAAAATTACAAGACATGTTAGGATACGAAAACTTAATTTATTTGTTTATTTTACATTGGAACTCATGTTTAAAATAAGAGTACATTTTGTAGTGAAGACCACAATAAAAATGAACTCTTTAAATTTTGTCTTTGGAAATGGATGGTTTCTGTAGGCTTTCTAGAACGGCCTTCTTTGTTGGCTCAGTCAGGACTTGTTTTCGATTAGCTTCTAAAATCTGCAGTAATAGCTGTTTTTCGTCCTCATAATTTGTTATGAGTTTGTTAAAATCTTAAAATAGTTTTACACCTCTTTCTGCGATCTCATTGACCACTTTGATTTTATTTACTGTATTTTTTGCCTCTGGGTCCTGTTCCCATTCACTTGGGTGCTTGTTTAAAAAGCTTTGCATAATGGTTAGCTTAGTTAAGTAAACAACAACATTGTTCTACTATCAGCAAAATCTGTCAATTCACATTAATCACCATAGACGGCTGTGGTGTCAAAGCCCATACCAATGACTTTATCATCGAGATCCCATGTTTTAAGAGTTTTAAGTACTGCATCTCCAGTGTTCAAACCTGTTGCACTAGCCAATTTTGGCACCCCCAGTCATTTCCACCAGCACAGGAAACTAGCACTGGTAGTCTATCTACCTTTTGTGAACCTAAAATGTCGGGCAGGACAGCTGTCCCAACGAACAACAATTGGTTCTTGGATGTCTAAGTTTGATTTAATCTCTGTTGGAAAATTCTGTCTTGCTGCTTCTCGTTTCCTTTTTACAGAACTTCTTGAAAGCGGTAATTCCGCAGGATCATGTCCAAGTGCGGCAGCAATAGGAATAATAAGCCTTACAGCTTCACGATCGGAAACTTTATTCCCGTCTAAAGCCGCTGCCACATTCATGTCAAAAAGGCTCTTCTTAGCCTTTGGTTCAGAAACGTCTTCGCTTTCGCCGTCTAAAACTTTGTTTAAGTTTTTTTCTAAACTTAAATGTTTTACGGAAATTTATGAAAAATAAATGTTGTTGAGCACTACCTTCCATATGTTCTAGAGTGTTAACATTTGGCATAGATTATTCTTTTATTAGATATAACAAAATGAGAGGGTCCCCAGGTCTCTAAAAAAAACTTGAGTTTTTTGGACCACCCTAATTAAGAAGGTTGCATATAATAAGCTATTTTAATTAATAAATGACTTAAAATTTCAGCTGCTAGTTGGAATTAAGGATACCAATGACCATCTAGTCTCCGTCACACTGACAACATTAGCGTTGCTTGTACCAGTTTTAGGTTCCGAAACTGTAGTCGGAGGCAAAAGGGCGAAACTATTTAATGACTTTCGACCAACCCATTCAGTTAGAAGATCATCGAAAAAAGTAAACCCGGAAATCTTTCAAAACTCATCCACTTCAGCCCAGATACCCCAAGAGGCCGATCAGATAAGTTTTAGTGGTCTAGAAAATGAACTAAATATTGTTAGTGAATTGCCCGAGAGACCCAGACCTGATGGTGAAGAAGGTGAAACATCAACCGAAGAAGTGGAACCTTCGGCAGACGAGGATGTAGATAATTGGGACGACTGGGACATAAATGAAACTCGCCAAACGATAACTACAGATACATCAACGTATAGAGACAATCGTGTCATATTAATTGATGAATCAAGCACGAATATAGCAACATCTCAGCATAAAGTAAAAATTCCAGATATTTCCGAACTAGATATAAAAACTCAATCTGTGGTTAACGAGCAGAATGATATAAATTTCTTTCAGGATATGGAGCCAGTGATAGAAAGTTGTAATAAGTTTATTGTAGATGAGAGTAAGGATGATATTGTGGTTACAAATGAGCTAAGTAGTAAACTTGCTGTGAGTGGTCTCAACGATGAAAATAATGCAGGGTGGGAAGAAGAAGACTGGGATTAAGTTGTTTTAAAGACTGCCGTTTATATTTCTTTTACGTTGATTCGAATCTGGCGAATTTAAGTACTACAACAAAATGATAAGTTTAAAACAGTGATTTTAAGAATATGGTGCAGTTTTTCGTTGCCATAAAAATATTATGCATATTTTACAATATACGTTTTATATTTATACAATCTTTATTGTCACATATTCAGTATTATATTGAATTAAAAAACAGAAAATAAATTCTTTATTATTATCTTTTCTTATTATTATTCATATTATTTTTTCTTAATATTTCTTTATTAATATCTTTATTACATTACGTCTTCGGAAGCAATTAATCAGAGATTTATAAAAATGAACATCATGATAAATGGAATCAGAATCATACCAGGAGTATATAGAATTAATGAGGACGCATTGGTCAACATTAAAGATGAATTCTTCGAACAACGGAACAATGAAATTATAAAAGTAGTAACACCTAGGGGGATCATACTTCTAAGAGACTTCATTATGATACTAGGTGAAAATACCAGAAATGATAATGGAATCAGAGTAATAACAACATGCGGACAAAATACCTTAAAAATATTGAATGGATTTTATCCACACCGCGATATACATAAATACACGTGGATACAACAGACCAAAAATCTGAAATATATAATAGATTACAGCGTTGTAAGACAGAGAACTACAATTAAAATACAAGATGTGCTAGTAGCGAAGAGGGCCATCATGTGGCACCGATCATCATCTGCTAAAAGTTAAAGCGGTACCCCCAAACAGATACGAAAAAGAAAAAGAGCACATCGAATCAAATCAGTTAAGGGTATAGGCGCAAAATGTCGCCTGTCAAAATGTTCAACGTGTTTTAAATGTGTTTCATTTTTTTCGGATCCTAAGAAAACCAATAAGTATTTTTGAAAAATTTTAACGCAGAATGAAAGATTACGTTATTACCGAAGGCCGAAAGTCCTGAAAACATCTATAATGTTTATTTTAATAAGTTACAGGAATTTTATTTTCAAATACCTTATTCAAAAAAAACTTTTTGGTTATTCTAAGGGACTTTCGGCCCTCGGTAATAATTTAAATCGTTTAAATTTTGCAAAAATACTGATTAGTTTTCTCAGGATTCGAGAAAAAAAATGAGTAGGTACATTTAAAACACATTGAACATTTTGACAGGCGACATTTTGCGCCTATGCCCTTAATAAAACAAGTACGATACAACCTCTCTCTTCAATCCTGACCCCCCGGAGGGAGGGTAGTGGTCGACGTGATGTCGTGTATTGTCCGTCTCCAAAGATCTCTGTCTCTGGTCATCTCTTTTAACTCATGCATAGGTCTTTTGCATATTCCTGTAATTTTATCGATCCATCTTGTTGGGGATCTTCCTCGTGATCTTCGGCCTTCCACCTTTCCTTGTATAATGAGTCTTTCTGTGATATTTTCTGTGTTTGCTCTCATAACATGTCCAAAGTATTTTAATTGTTGGAGATGGACTTTACTGGAGAGTCGATGGCTAACTTTTAGCTCTCTTAAAATTGAATTATTTGTCCTATGGTCGGTCCAAGGAATTCGTAGCATTCTTCTCCAACATAACATTTCAGTGGCGTCTATCTTTCTTCTTTCCGAATTTCTCAGGGTCCAAGATTCACATTCGTAGGTCAGTATTGGGAATATTAAGCAGTTGATCAACCTCATCTTTAACGCTCTTGAAATTTGACAGTCCTTCCATATTGTGGTCATTTTTGCTGTGGAGACTTGCTAGATCACATCTACGTTTTATTTCTTCCTGTAGTGACCCTGTGTTTGTGGTTAATGATCCCAGATATAAGTATGAGCTCACAACCTCAAAATGATCAATTGTGGTTATGTGTGGATGATTGTTATGTAGTCTATCCACTATCATGATCTTTGTCTTTGATATGTTTAATTGCAGAACAAATATTTGACTTTCGTTTTCAACCAGTCGTATAAGATCAATCAGCTCTGCTTGACTATTTGCAAGAAGGGCTGTGTCATCTGCGAAACGTAGGTTGTTTATTTTATGACCATTTATTGAGATGCCTTTTTCTCATAAGTGCTCTTCTCATAATGTGCTCCCCATATATATTGAATAATTGTGGATATATGCTTTTTCTCATGAGCATTTTTCAGTGCGTCACAGTTTTTCGATTTCTTTCAAACGCATTAAATTGTATATGACAGAAAAAAAGGCACGTCGGTGATTACTTTGGTAATTATTCTAGTTCGGTGATTATTCTAGTTGTCGATAGATGGCGCTATAATAGAAAAAAAATTATTTACTAATTATATAATATATCTACGAATATAATCTGTACAATTTATAAGACTATACAAATCAAAGAAAATACCATTTTATAAATGCAATAAAGACAATTGATTTGTTTTTATGCCCAATTGCAAATAAAATTTGACAACTGTCAGATTTAACTAAAATGTCATGTTAGAATAAATGTTATAAATGTATATTATCACGGACTTACCTTTTTTCTATCATTTGTGACGCACTGAAAAATCCTCATGAAAAGAACCATAGTATACATCCCTGCCTGACACCCCGTTCTGGATGAAATTCGTTTGAAAGTGTGTCAAGCACTTTAACTGATCCAGTAGTGTGTTCGTATAGTTCAGTTATAAGCGAAATAAGGTGTTGTGGTACGCCTACTTCTCTTAGTATTCATCATAAGTATCTCCACTTGACCCTGTCGAACGCCTTACGATAATCTATAAAGCATATGTACAGTGGAATATTGAATTCCCTAGAGTTTTCGATTATCTGTCTTATATTCAACAGGTGTTCTCGAGTACCTCTACCTTTGATAAATCCAGTTTGCTCTTGTGGAATTTCTCTTTGAAGGATTTTTTTACAACGAATGTTACGATACAACCTAGACCAGCGGTTCTCAACCTTTTTGAGTGATATACCACCTACAGTTATTTTTGGTACCACCTATATTTTTAAATTGTATTATCAATACATACTTACTATTACTAAGTACTACTATTTTATTTTTTTCTGTGTTTTGTGTACCACCGCCAATAATGATATGTACCACCAGTTGTACATGTACCACAGATTGAGAACCTCTGACCTAGACAGTTTAAAACTATGATAGTGTAAATCTACTGTATAAAAAACGTTTAGGTTTAGACGAAAAATTAGAAATGGGTAGTTTTGAAAATACTGAATAACACTACGAACACATCATAAAGTCCATTTATTTATCAGCAGAAGAAGCACTGGGGAAATGGGACGAAAACTATAAAGGAATAAAACCGTACTAGTGGAATGAAGAAAAAGAGAAGGAAATTACAGATAAACGTCGGAGATACCAAACATTCCTAACAACAAAAACAGAAAACGATAAAACAATTTACAAAGAAGCACAAGCCACAGTAAGAAAAAAGATAACTCAAGAAAGAACGAATTATGGAAAAAGAACTGCCAAAAAATCAACACCTACATAGGAGGTAGAATATGCACAGAGTTGGATATTAATTGAAAATATGAGAAATAATAAGAAAAAAGACGTTATATCACCAATAACAATGGAAAATGGAAATATTTCAAAAAATTACTAACAGAACAAAGACCAGAATTTACTAACATGGAAGGTAACACCATAGGTATACATATAAATTCATTACCAGTACAAATAAGTAAATCATATATGGAAGAAATAATCAAATCCCTGAAAAATGGAAAACCCCTTGGTCCTGGTGACATCCCTGTAGAATTAGTGAAAGACAGACAAACTCCAGGAACAGCTAAGAAAACTCTAGCAACCCTGCTTAAATGGTGCCGAATTACCAAAAGAATAGAAATTATATATCATGTCAACGATCCACAAAAAGAAGTTAGCTGGCTTTAGAGCTGGACAGTCCACAATAGACCACTTGTACTCTATTACGCAAGTTATTGAAAAAAAAAGCCGTCAATAAAGAAGTTCGCCTGGTGAATGTAGACTTACAAAAAGCATATGACAGTGTAACCCCTCGGCAAACTATGATCAACCCTATAACAAACCAATATTAAACATTTTATCAAAGCAGTACAAAGTCTGTATAATGTAACGACTGCAAAAATTAAAAATAATTTGGACCACATATTCTACACATATCGCACACCTAGTTCAATTGTGCCACAACTGCAAAAAATTCGAATTTTGGGTTAAGGCTGTAAAATATTGCCTATATAATGGCCCATCTAATGCAATACAGCCTGAACTAAAATATTGTTTTGGATAAGTATAAAGTAAGTTACTTCGGTATTTCACTGTAGGGTTTTTGGAGGTTTTGAAAATGCAATATGGCCATAACTGGGAGATGTGGCGATAATATACACTGCCACAATACAACCGATGTAATTCAATACGTTCAATACGGCCACAACTGCAAAAATCAAGAGAGATGTGGCGATAATATACACTGCCACAATACAACCGATATAATTCAATACGGCCACAACTGCAAAAATCAATTGATTTTTTCATTATATTGCCGCCGTATCTCCTAGGTATCGTTTTATAAATGACTTTCTTCACAATGCAATATCGCCATAACTATCAAAATAATAATAACGTTTTATTTTTAATAAATTGTAATAATATCCAGCCAATAAGTATATAATTTGCTACCTAAATTGTAATTTTGAAGGCAGTCATTCTCAAAATAAATTATTTACAGGGCAAAACGCGTTTACTACAGAACGTTTTGCTCATTTCTCGAGAATATTGTGTTTTGCACTTGTGGCACTATTGAACTAGGTGTGCGATATAAAGCTTCAAATTTAGATACGAGGCCATCTCAGATTTTGCCTTTTACAAAAATGGCGGGCATTCAAAATGGCGACTATACATATGTGACTAATAGAACGATAACTTTTGAACGAGACGTCCTATTTCAACCAAATTTGGTATGTATGTTCTTTTTTTAATGTATAAGATCGAGGTCTTGAACCGGAAGAATCGGTTTACCAAAAGTTGTGTTTTTCCTGGTTTTTATTTAAAAATATGTTGTTTTGTTTTCAACTCTTTCACCCTGTATATATTAATTTTTCAAGAAGTTAATACCGCCATTGAAAAGAGCGTAAAAATATTTTTTAGGAAATAGTTTGAACTTTTTAGTTATGTTAATTACCATTTAATAAATGCAGAACGTATCTTCCCATGTACCTATTTGCGGCAGACTCATGCAAATATTATAAGAATTATTGTGCATTTAATGGTAGAAGCATATAATTTGGAAAACATATACTACACATATAAAGGTTCAAATTTAGATATGAGGCCATCTCAGATTTTACCTTTTACAATAATGGCGGGCATTCAAAATGACAACGATACATATGTGACTAATAGCATGGTAACTTTTGAACAAAAAGTCCGATTTCAACCAAAGTTGGTATATTGGTTCTTTTTTTGATGTGTAAGTTCGAGGTCTTGAACCGGAAGAATCGGTTTACCAGAAGTTGTAATTTTACTGTTATTTTATGTAAAATTATGTTGTTTTTTTTCAATTATTTCACCCTGTAATATATTAATTTTTCAAAATATAATACCGCCATTGAAAAGAGAGTAAAAATATTTTTTAGGGAATATTTTGAACTTTTTATGAACTTTTATGTTAATTACCATTTAATAAATGCATAACGTATCTGCACATGTACCTATGTGCGGCAGATTCATTTTGAATGCCCGCCATTTTTGTAATGGACAAAATCTGAGATGGTCTCTTATTTAAATTTGAATCTTTGTATGTGTAGTGTGTGCGTGGTCCAAATTATATGCTTCTACTATTAAATGCACAATAATTCTTATATTATTCGCACGAATCTGCCGCACATAGGTTCATAGGTACATGTCAAGATACGTTATGCACTTATTACTTGGTAGTTAACATGGCTAAAGAGTTCAAAATATTTCCTAAAAAATATTTTTCAGCTTATTCAACGTCGGTATTACCTTTTTGAAAAATTAATCTATACAGGATGAAAGAATTAAAAAAATAAACAACATATTTTTACAAAAAAAAATCAGGAAAAACACAACTTCTGATAAACCGATTCTTCCGGTTCAAGACCTTGATCTTATAATTTTAACTATTTATAATGGGAAATAAGCCACAATATTATTAAAAAATGATTTTTATTAACGTTTCGACGCCCAAATCGGGTGCCGTTGTCAAAATACAAAATACTACTAACAGAAACAAAAAATGTTGTTGCTTAGTAAAAAAATTCTTCTAATAATTTATTTAATTTGACTCATTTATATCGGCAATTCAGATGCATATGATACATTTTAAAGTAGAAGACTTTAAAATGATATTGCCAATATTTATGAGTTGCGTTCCTGGGACGACTTTACTGAAAGATAGTTCATTCGATTACATGAAATCAACCCCAACTCAAGAATATCCGTCACAAAAAAATCATAGCATGTGATCTGTCTTTAAAAAGACAACCACATGCAACGGTGACATTAAAATTCTCGCGTTAGAGATCTCATAGTAAATCACGAGGGAACACCAGGAAAAACCTCGTGATACTATCCCGACATCGTAAGTATTTGGTCTTACATTTAAATTACTCTCAAAATTAATAAATACATTTTAAAGTCTTCTAAAGTCGAGTGATTGCCGGTATAAGCAATCCCCCACTTACTGACCAACAGCTTCGGGTGGAAGAGTCGGTAAGTGGAAGGGCACCTTCTTGTCCTAGAAATGAGAAATCATTTCTAAAGGCGGACGAACCAGGCATGGTCAACGGCGTGGAGATGCATAAGGCAACGGGAAACCAATGCATTAAAGGTTCATAGAGCATCCCTAGTTAATCATCATGACTAACAACATAACCAAACACTCTACCCACATAACAATGATGTTCGCATCACGTTCTAAGCATATCCTACCAACATTCGTCGAAGTATATCCTTTTTAGTATATGCGTAGTACAAGCATAGCATGTACCATAAAAAACATTCTAAATTTCATGTTCTTTGCATGTGCTTCGAAGAATATTCTTGCACCGAATATACTGAGCACATTCGTGTATTACGTAGTATCTCGGAATGTTCGTAAAAGTTTATTCTTAGAATATACCTTAATCGAATATTCTTAGTATATGCTTAACACGTACTTGTATATACTTTTAAAATATCTTAAAAAGAATATACTGTATGATGTACCTATAGGAAGAAGAATAATGTTAGCCTATATAGATTATCAACTTCGCGTTAAGAATAATTAATAAAATTTAGGTATTTTGGTAGGTACTACTGAACTATCTAATTCATTTTTTTTAAACCGTTTTAATTGTATGGTAAAAAAGTTTAAAACTTAATTCTATTGAAGAAAAATGAGAAATTCTCGTTCCTTTTTGAATTGAAATGAATATAATACTATTTTGATTTGAGTTTATACCATAAGTATTTTTACCTATAATTTTCGGGAATCCGGAAACGGCTATTCATTGTCATTCTGACCCCTTGCATTGCATATTATTTTATACCTGCACAAGGGAAGGGGGTAGGTAACAAAAGGGCAAAATATGAAAATAGTTTCCAGAGTACAGTTAGGCATTTATGTTTACGCTGTTAAGACGAAGCGAAGACGAAATATTTCTAGCTACAAGGACTAAAATATTTTTAAGAACATAAAAAGCAGCTTGAAAATAATAAATTCATATTGGTACTTCAATATTTCCTAAATACCTAGTAAGTAAAAGTATGTATAATGTATATAGATACCTATAAATTTTAGTAATTTACATACATATTATATATATTTGGCTATTATATAATTATATAAGCAGAATTTTTATTTTGATGTGCACATAATAACTAAATATATTACTTATATTTTATATATAGGCTACTTACCCATATAATATTTATTATACATAGGTACCTATATAACATAACTAAAGTTTATATATTTTATACTTACTTTTTACGTAATATTGTAGAATGTAATAACTACATTCTCATATGTAATTAGAATATGTAAATAATATTAGTAAAACCTAGGATGAGATTGGGTGATGGTGAAAACATACTTCTGAGAAATACAGCACATCCTTGGAATATTCTTCCCATATACTAAAAATATGTGCGATAGTACATTCTAAGTATATACATAGAAGGTATATAGCACTTCCTTGGAATATTCTTCCCATACACTAAAAATATGTGCGATAGTACATTCTAAGTATATAACTAGAAGGTATATAGCACTTCCTTGGAATATTCTTCCCATATACTAAAAATATGTGCGATAGTACATTCTAAGTATATAAATAGAAGGTTTATAGCACCTCCTTAGAATCTTCTAAAAAGTATGTTCTTGGTATATACTGAAAAGAAGTGCGGTAGTACATTCTAAGTATATACATAGAACGTTTAAGTACTGTAATGTAGTATATACTCAGTATATGCTCTGCACATTCGCAATGGTAATTACGCATATTCTAAGTATATACTTTTTCTGAAAAGTATGTTCTATGAATCTACTAAGAACATGAAATTGTTATGTGGGTACTGATCATGAAACTCGGAAAACAAGATCCGGCAGAGGAGGAAACTCACAAGACTGCAAGGCCTCCCCGGTCGTCAACATGCGAAAACCTTGCAAAGTAGCGACGTGGAATGTTAGAAGTCTACATCAAGCTGGAAAAGTGCATAATGCCGTTAATGAAATGGAAAGGCTGAATGTAGACATTTTAGGAATCAGCGATGTCCAATGGCCCGACTCAGGAAAGATGAAAATCAACAATAAAACAATATACTATTCAGGAAGTCAAGACGGTTCACACAGATATGGTGTCGGGATAATACTAAACAAACACATGGATAAAGCTGTAGTAAATTTCATTCCATACTCCAACAGAATTATCCTCTTACAATTAAATCAGAATAGACCCAAATTAAACATAATACAAGTTTATGCTCCGACTGCGGACAAACCAGAGAGCGATATTGAAACTTTCTACGAAGATCTAGACAATATTTTAAAATCCATTAAAACGCAGGATGTTACAATTATAATGGGAGATTTTAACGCAAAGGTTGGAGACGAAAAAGTAAAAGAATGTACAGGAGGATATGGTCTGGGCAACAGAAACGAAAGAGGTGACAGGCTTATCGAATTTTGCCAAAACAATAATTTTGTCATAACTAATACATTGTTTAAAATGCCAAAGAGAAGACTATATACCTGGAAGTCACCAGCAGATCAAGAAGGGAGAATTGTAAGAAACCAAATAGATTATGTATTGATTAGACAAAGATACAAGAACGCAATTATATCTTCAAAAACCTATCCAGGTGCCGACATAGGATCAGATCACAACCCAGTAGTGACCAAAATTAGGCTCAAAATGAAAATAATAAAACGCAGAACAACAGATGTAAAAATCGATACAAGTAAACTAAGAAACCCACTCATAAAACAACGCCTGACAGATGAAATTAATAACCGTTTAATGAATGTTAAAGAACAAATCCAGCAAAATACTGAAACAGACAAAATGGTTATTAATAAAGACAGAAATAGATAAATGTCAAAAAGAAATTCTTACACCAACCAGATACAAAAAGAAACAATGGATGACGGAGGAAATCTTAGATTTAATGGAAGAAAGACGTCAGCATAAAAACAAAGATAATCAGATGTACAAAAATGTGAATAAACAAATAAAATCCAAAATTAAACAGGCTAAAGAACAGTGGTTAAAAGAACAATGCGCAGAAATAGAAGAACACCAGAAAAGACATGATAATTTTAACACACATAAAAAAATTAAGGGATTAACGCAGATCAACAGAAAAAAAAAAACCGGGAATACTAAAAGATACAGATGGGAAACTTGTGTTGAGTACTAACGAAAAATTAAAGAGATGGACAGAATACATAAATGAATTGTTCAAAGACAATAGAACAGAGCAGATGGAAGTCGAAGTAGAAGATGATACGGTTTTGAAGATATTAAAAGAAGAAATTAAATCGGCATTAAAAAACAGCAAAAATGGTAAAGCAGTAGGTCCAGACCAAATCCCAGTAGAAAGCTTAAAATGTATAAATGATGAAACCTTAGACATTATCGTAGACTTGTTTAACACAGTGTACAAAACAGGAAACATACCAAAACAATGGTTACTCTCAACCTTTTGTGCTATCCCTAAAAATACAAACGCTAAAGATTGCAGTGAATACAGAACAATATCATTAATAAGTCACATTCTCAAATTATTCTTGAAAATAATACATGGTCGTATAAACAAAAAACTAGAAGAAGGAATAGATGATAGTCAGTTTGGGTTCAGAAACGGACTAGGAACCAGAGAGGCGTTATTTGCTTTTAATGTGTTAGCTCAAAGATGCATGGACATGAATGTGGATGTGCATGTTTGTTACGTTGATTTTGAGAAGGCTTTTGACAAAGTAAGACATGAAAAATTAGTCCAAATTCTAAAGACAAAAAACATAGACAAAAGGGACTTACGAATAATAACAAACCTTTACTGGAATCAAAGAGCACAAATTGTAATAGATAACGAACCCAGTCCAGAAATTGAAATCAGGAGAGGAGTTCGGCAGGGATGTATTATGTCTCCATTACTCTTTAATGCATATAGTGAAGCCATTTTTGAAGAAGCATTGCTATCTCAAAGTGAAGGAATAATAATTAACGGAAGATCTATTAACAACATAAGATATGCAGATGACACCGTGATTATAGCAAGCTCTGCTGAACAACTCAAACTACTACTGAACAAAACAAACAATTTCTGTAAAGAATATGGACTAAAAATGAATATAAAAAAGACCAAATACATGATAATAACTAAGAAAACAAACATACAAACAAGCATACATTTGGGAAATGTACCGATAGAAAGGGTTGATAAATACAAATACCTAGGAACCTGGATTTCAGGGAAAAATGATCAAACAACAGAAATAAGGACCGGGATAGAAATAGCAAGAAATGCGTTTGTAAAAATGAAAACAGTTCTCTGCAACAAAGACCTTAGCTTAGAACTGAGAGCAAGAGCTTTGAGATGCTACGTGTTCTCGATACTACAATATGGACTTGAAAGCTGGACATTAAAGCAAGAACACATAAATAAGCTACAGTCATTTGAAATGTGGTGTTACAGAAGAATGCTTAGAATAGCATGGACACAGAGGAAAACGAACACGGAAGTACTGCGAGAAATGGGTAAAGAATGCGAAATAATAAACACAATAAAAATAAGAAAGTTACAATATCTGGGACACGTAATGAGGGGACCGCGATATGAAATGCTAAGACTGATAATACAGGGAAAGATAAGAGGCGGAAAGAGTATATGAAGAAGGAGAGTGTCATGGTTAAAGAATTTAAGGGACTGGTTTAGATGCAGTTCTATAGAACTCTTTAGAGCAGCGGTGGATAGAGTAAAGATAGTGATGATGATATCCAACCTCCGATTAGGAGACGGCACTTGAAGAAGAACAAGAAAGTCTTCTACTTTAAAATGTATCATATGCATCTGAATTGCCGATATAAATGAGTCAAATTAAATAAATTATTAGAAGAATTTTTTTAGTAAGCAACAACATTTTTTGTTTCTGTTAGTAGTATTTTGTATTTTGACAACGGCACCCGATTTGGGCGTCGAAACGTTAATAAAAATCATTTTTTAATAATAGTGTGGCTTATTTCCCATTATAAATAGTTAAAATTGTAAAAATGCCACAAGAAAATAGCTTCAGAACAACTTGATCTTATACATCAAAAAAAGAACCTATATACCAAATTTGGTTGAAATCGGACTTTTCGTTCAAAAGTTATCATGCTATTAGTCACATATGTATCGTCGTCATTTTGAATGCCCGCCATTATTGTAAAAGGTAAAATCTGAGATGGCCTCATATCTAAATTTGAACCTTTATATGTGTAGTATATGTGGTTCAAATTATATACTTCTATCATTAAATGCACAATAATTCTTATAATATTTTTACGAATCTGCCGCACATAGGTACATGTGAAGATAAGTTATGCATTTATTAAATGGTAATTAACATAACTAAAAAGTTCAAGATTCCTAAAAAATATTTTTACGCTCTTTTTAATGCCGGTATTCCCTTTTTTGAAAAACTAATATATACAGGGTGAAAGAATGGAAAAAAAAACAACATATTTTTACATAAAAAATCAGGAAAAACACAACTTCTGGTAAACCGATTCTTCCGGTTCAAGAGCTCAATCTTATACATCAAAAAAAGAACCTTCATGCCAAATTTGGTTGAAGTCGGACTTTTCGTTCAAAAGTTATCGTGCTATTAGTCACATATGTGTATCGTCGCCATTTTGAATCCCCGCCATTTTTGTAAAAGGTAAAATCTGAGATGGCCTCATATCCAGGGCCGGATTAACACTTTTGCCGCCCATGGGCCAGAGGTCTGCCTGCCGCCCTAGCGGGGGTGCAACACCGGGGGGGGGGGTCCGGGGCCCCCCCCGAAAAAAATTGAAATTTAGAGGCAAAATAACGCATTTTGGGACATTTTCCAGCGCTCAACTGTCTCTTGATATTGTAATGGTTTTAGTACCTCTCATGATGAAAACAAGAAACTATGTCCTAAAATTGCGTTTTATTAATTAAAATAAACTATTTGACAAAACTCCGTTAATTACGAAACCATTTTCTACAACCGTGATATTCCATTACTTAAGATTACAATAATAGTAAATAAAATCGTTGTTGATATTATTTTGTGAAACATCATGCAGCTCGTAATTCCCAAACTCAACAATTCTTTTATAGTTTTATGACTATTTTGGCTGAGAATGATTGATTTGGAGTGAAGTGAAAATTCGGCTTCGTTACTCGGCGACGGCTCACCTGTGAATGTGCCCGCAGGCTTTGAGCCATAATCGGTCATTGCTGTCGATTTATGGGCAAAAACAGGACAGTTAGGAAGGGGCTAAAATTAGTAAAAGGTGTACAGAGTAAGACTGCAAAATAAATGATAATTTCTGTATTGAATATAGGATAATAACAAATATATACAACATCGAAATATAACTGTTCAGAGCATACAAATCACATATCCAAACAAATAACTTACTCACTAAATTAGCTTTGTTAAAGTAAATATAACTTAAAACTTCTTCTTTCTTGCACGTGCATTGGAAAAATCATCAACAACTGCACTGAAATCGAGTTTTGTTGTCAGTTCATGTTCTATGGCTAAAACAGCCAGGCTGACGAGTCGTTCTTGAGTCACTGTTGAACGCAGATAGTTTTTTACTCTTTTCAAGGTCGAAAACGATCTCTCAGCAGAACAGTTTGTAGCAGGAGTTGTCAAAAACATTTTCAAACCAATAGCCACGTTGGGAAACAAGTCCTGTAGATTTTTTTCTATCAAAAATCTGTACAAGTTTGATAGTGAAAAGTCTTTTTCGGCTTCTTTGTAGTTTCCTCGGATCAGAAGTCCTTTCAGATGGATGCACTCGCATATAAACTCTGACTCTTCAATGTCTTCAATATAGATTTTCTGCAAAGACGTCGCGTTAGCAGTAATTTCTTCGGTAGTTAGAGTCTTTAATTTTGTTAGAAATGAAAACTTTGCAACGAAGTCTGTGTACACAGAGATCCTTTTGTCTAACTGAAACTGAAGTGTTTCCACGATGATGTCATAACTTTGTTGAAGACAATTTCCCCTAATGTCATCATCCTCATCATAAGTTCTTTCTTCATCTTCTTCTGAAGATTCATCAAAGAACCTCTTTCTTTTCGCCTTTCTTTTTGGGCGATCAAAATCTTGCTGCACCTGCGGCTGCGTCTCTTGTGGAAGTTCTGGCTCATCGTTCTGTCTCATTTCACCTTGCGCAATTTGCAGTTTTTTTTCGCCCTCTTTCTTATAGTGGGTAAACATGTCTTTCATGTTCATCACATACTCTGTGAGTGAGTTGTACAGGATTACAACGCTGTCCACGGTCATATTTTCAGCCTGGATCTTTTCACTGACTGAATTAAATTTTTGAAGTACATCTCCCCAAAGGGCTGCCATGAAACATGTTTCTAGAGACATTAGTTTTCGCAACAACCCTTTGGCTTTGGATTGTGTCTGTTTGTTTTCATGATTGCTTGAAGTCATGTCTATCAGCGTCTTGACCATGGGTTTGTAGTCTTTATTAAGGCTTTTGCAAGCTTCTTCCCTTGCAGACCATCTTGTAACACTGAGAGACTTCAACGACGTGTTCTTGTCCTTTCCTGTGGCCGTGAAATTTGACAGAAGAAGATTCCACCTGTGCGTAGAAGACGAGAAAAAATTGTACAATCCTTGCAAGAGATCAAAGAAATGTTTTGCAAGAGAACAGCATTCTGCTGCGCTTGATCCCACTAAATTTAGTGAATGCGCTGAACAAGGCACATAAAATATCAAGGGATTCTTTTCTTTAAGTCTTGCCTGCAACCCCGAGTACATTCCTGACATATTTGACGCGTTGTCATAGGACTGTCCCCTACAGTTTTGTATGTCCAATCCTTTCGACTGTAGGAAAGAAAGCACTGAGTTCACTAGTTCTTCACCTGTATGACCTTGATTTTTCATAAATTCAACAAAATGTTCTTCAGGGATTCCCAATTCATTCACATACCTTAATATGAAAGACAATTGATCAATGTGTGTTACATCAGGGGTGGAATCTACTATTATAGAATAGTACTTGCTTTTCTTAGCATCATTCAAAATTGTATCAATAACGGTTTTTGCCATTATTTCGATGAGTTCTTCACAAATGGTTGATGATAGGTATGACTGTTTGCCTTTACCCGCTTTCCCATATTTTTCAATGTGTGCTTTCAAAAATGGATCAAATTCGGCAATCAGCTCCAAGCACATCATATAGTTGCCATTTGAAAAAGAACCAAATTTTTCGTCAGTCCCCCTAAAGGCAAGACCACGCGAGGCAAGTTTTTTTATTACGGCCACCACTCTCTGGAGAACTGCCTTCCAATACCTTATTTCTTCTTCCACTTGGTTTTGTAGAAGCTTATCGATCCTCCCGGCTGCTTCTGCTCTTTGTTTGTATACTATTACACTATTGTAGTGAACGTGCGAGTTTTCATGCTCTTTTATTCTCGCTGATGCATGTTTCCAATCACTGAACCCATTTTCAGTAAACTGAGTAGAGGTCGAACTAAACAATTTGCATGGACCACAGAACAAAGAGCCTAAACTTGGTGAGTAAATCAAGAAATCTCTATTTACAATTTCGCCATTTGCAAGTTTTCTGTCGAATAGCCATTTAGCCAACACTCTTTTCCTGTCTGGATATTGCCTTTCAGATTTTTTAAAATCGCAATCTTTATTTTGATTCCATCCATTTTTAACAAAATATTCCCGCGTCTCTTCATTCACTATCCATAAAGCAGGATCATAATTTGGTTTCAAATGGACAGAAGAGTCAGGTTCAGAGACTGTTAATTGATCTTCAATCTCGTCAACAACAAAAGTTAATTCGGATATAGCTGGTTTGATCTTGTCAGTATCAACACATGACGAAGCTGAAGGTGCTGATGCTGAAGGGGTTGAGGGTGAAGCTGAAGGGGTTGATGCTGAAGCTGAAGGGGTTGATGTTGAAACCGGAGGGGCTGATGCTGAAGCTAAAGGGGTTGATGTTGAAGCTGAAGGGGCTGATGCTGAAGCTGGAGGGGTTGATGTTAAAGCTGAAGGCACTGATGCTAAAGCTGTTGAAGCTGAAGGCGTTAATATGGAACATACTTCTAGTTCTACTTCACAAAATTCTTTGACACTTTCTAAAAGCACTGGTTCTGGTGGCACTGGTAGGTTACTTCTTGTAAAAAATGTATCAAGCTTCGCAGTTTTATTTACAACTTCTGTCAATTTTTTTTTCTTCTCTTCGGCTACTTTTTTGTATTGCCACCCACTGAGCCGTTTGCGTCCATCCATTTGTACAGCTGCTTGTTATAGCATCAATGACATCGGAAGTAAAGGTCTGACTGTAAAAAAAAGAATATCTGTATAATTCAAAACTGTAGTACGATACGACAGGAAAAATGAAGCGAAAAAATGAGGGAAGCGAATTTCCTTCCATTACTTATTCAACTCATTGTGAAACCTATACGTATGGCAACATGCCGAATTACATTTTTCCTTATAGAGAACGGAATTAGCTAGAAAATCGAAATTTGCCTTAACATTTTCAGAAAAATATGCTCTACACGAATTTAAAACATAAAGAAGAATTTTTCCCATACGGGCCCCAAAAACCAAAATTTTGGGGTAAAACCCCCCCAAAAAGGGGGTAAATGTTATGGGATTCTTTTGGCTAAATAACTTAGCCGAGATATTGCAAAAAGGAAAGTGTGTGCGTGTGCCGAATTTGAAGAAAATCGGTCAAAAATTGCGACCGCTAGAGCGCGGTCTATATTAACTTACATTACCATTACTATAAACAAATAAATATTTCTTACCTCACAAGTTACAATTTCAAAATGTTACTCCGCTCAAAACAAATTACAAAAACGTTAAACCTAAACAGTTAGACAGACTGCAGTACGTGGAGTTGAGACCAGACAACCGAATGACAATGGCGCGTGGCGGTGATGGAGTTGGTGGGGGGAGGGAAGCGGCAAGGCGACAAGACGCCTGCCATCAGCCAATGCTAGCAACTACTACGATCCCACAACTAAATTTCCCGTGCGTAGCGTACGATACAGACTGCCGCCTCGCCCCTTCGACTCACTTGGATAGAGTGGCGTAGCGTAGTGTACTGCGACACATTACACCGCGCAGAGTGTCGCGTTATAAATAAATAATAAACAATAAAATAGTTTTTTAATATTTAATGCTCAGGTTCACTGGTCTTGATAATCGATAATAAAGCTTTATAATCAATCAAAAATAATTACACTTTTTTTTTCTCAAATCCGCCGCCCCAAAATTTTGCCGCCCTGGGCCGCGGCCCAGTTGGCCCGTGCCTTAATCCGGCCCTGCTCATATCTAATTTTGAACCTATATGTGTGTAGTATGTGTGCTCCAAATTATATGCTTCTATCATTAAATGCACAATTCTTATAATATTTGCACGAATCTGCCGCACTACAAGGATGTCTGAGGGATTTACGGTCACGAAAGGATTGGTTGTATTTCGCCTACCCTTTTTAAAATATATCTGCAACGAGCACTCCAGCTGTGGAAAAGAACATGTAATGGCAAGGGAATACCTCCCAATGACGAGACAACACTATACACTTTATGTTTCGCTGCACCTATTCTCATCTACACTGAGAACTATCATTGACCGAACTTTGGTTAAATTTGACCGGGGCCACTTTTCCATACGGAGTGTTGTGGGATGCTTTGTTTAACGTATTAATGTTTTATATTTGGATAAAGATTTCCGAAGTGGAAATCGAAACGTCAAATAAACTTAATTTCAAAGTAAAATTGTGGCTTATTTCAAATTAAAATAGGAAATTATTCTTTCTAGGTTTTTCTTTTATGCTGTTTATCCAAAATGACGTTTCCGTCAGAACCAGTTAGATTTCCTTTCTATCTTCGTCTTAGTCCACCTATAAGTTATTTAACTTTTCTATATACATTGTGACTATCGTACTTTGCAGAATCTCAATTTATTCGCATTTTTCCTTTAATTTTCTTTCGCTTGTGATTTTCCTTCTTCTTGATATTTGTTTGGGCCATTTTTGGATTTTCTTCTTTGGTCAATTAGTTTCAGGATCTCGTCTGTTAACCATTATTATTTATTGGTTAATTTATCTTTTTTTAAATATTTATCCTTTATATTTTTAACTATTTCTGTAATCTGCTTAATCATTATTTGTTCTTCGTTCGATTTGGACCCTCATTTTCGTATTAAAGTCTTTTAGCATACGTAGATCGTATGATTGTGATTTCCTTTTCTGCGCTCTTTCGAGTTTGACTCAGAATACCCTCACCAGTGGAACGAGGTCCATCTCCACGTCTGCTCCAGGATGCCTTAACAGATATAAAGCTGTTTGAAATCTTTTATTTACTAAAAAATGTAATCTATTTGATTTGTAATACACACACCAGCTAAATTAAAGGAACACCTTAAAAATGGGATATGTTTGATGTCTCGAATTTTCTAAACCAGTTGTCCGATTTGAGTGATTTTTTGAGTGTGTTATAGCCATATTATTTAAGAATATCGGTGTAATAATATTTTTGCTAGAAAGGTAAATGTCATTTTATACCGGGTGTAACAATCATACTGTGTTTTTCCTTAAAGTTGAAATTAAAACTCAATTGTAGTCTTAGGCTTTCTTAACATTTTCTTTTCAGATTCATTTGCTTGTATTAGATAATAAAAAAGTTTGGTACTTTAACAACTAGCCATGTTCTTCATCAATACAGGGTGTTTCTAAATAAGTGCGACAAACTTAAAGGAGTAATTCTGCATGAAAAAATAATGACCGTTTGCTTTATAAACATACGTCCGCAAAATGCTTCGTTTCCGAGATACCGGATGTTGATTTTTTTCTTACAAACTGACGAATTATTTATTGATCTAAAATCGGTTGACATAAACCGTCAGTTTGTAAGAAAAAATTCAACGTCCGGTATCTCGGAAACGAAGCATTTGCAGTCATATGTTTATAATGCAAACGGACATTATTTTTTCATGCAGAATTACCCCTCAGAATTTGTCTCACTTATTTAGAAACACCCTGTATTTTTATTATCCAATATAAGCAAATGAATCTGAAAATAAAATGTTAAGAAAGCCTTAGGGTAAGAACATAACAAGTAAGTCGAGGTGGGTGTGCAGGTCGCGGTAGATGCCACTAGTTAAGTCGCGGTCGATGTCGACAGCACATAGCAAGGAGATCACCTGCGCTGTCAGTCGAGCTAGAACCACTCATAGAGTTAAATATTAGCATAGAGAGAGTGTCATTCAGAACGAAGTGACGACACCATCTTTTTATTTGGATTAGTGCTGTTTCACTCTTACGCATAGTAAAGCTGCTACAGTTGTCCTCCTCTTCCGTGCCTATATTCACACTGAATGTCATTATAGATTCTCGATACAATGTGTTAGAAGGAGATGCAGCAAACCAGTCTCTGAGATCTTGTCGTCAGGAAGCGCGGAAGGTAGGCTCCCTCTATGTTAATATATACCTCTATGGAACCACTATCAAGTGAAGTAGTTTAATGAAATTTGAATGACAAAAAGACTGTGCTTTTGCGATGTTGTGTCAGTCAAGTGATGATAGTGACGAAATGTCAGCTGTAAATAATCAGATCCTCCTTCATATTTCAAAAAATTACTGAATTTAATTACTTTAGAAATTCAAAAATAAACTGAATACAAAAAAGGGATTATATTATAAAAAGTATCAACTCAGATAGCGCAGTTAATGACAACTTGGCTTCGAACGGACCAATCACAGAAAAGCATCTTTGTAGGCCGCGCAGTAGACATCCATGTAAAACAAACTCATTTTATTTTCAAAAGTATCGATGCAGTGGCGTGCGGTGACTTTTTCGAAAGGGGAAGCGATTCAATAAAGATATAAAAATATTTTCTTAACGGTCGAGGGTCGAGCCACTTCCCACCTGATAAAGGCCGCGTCTCACCATCAAATAATTTGATCAAACAGTTTGAGCAAACTTGACGTACGAGAGGAAGTACGTCAAAGTGACGTCACAATTGCAGTTTGTTGAAATTCTAAAAATCGGTGTTCTCACGATCAGTCTACTTTGATCAAATTTTCTGTATTAAGAGTTGTCTAACTTGTTTGAACTTAATCTAATCCACAATGAAAATTGAAAATGAAATGAAAAGGCTGGAGTGAGGAGTGCTGAAGGGAGTTGTGACTTTACTTTGTTGTCAAGTACTAAGTAGGGCACCTATTACCACTGTTCGGGTATATCAGGCAGAAAAAATAGAAAAGAAAGAATGTAGGCTAGACCTGGACTTTTTCCATGAAATGAGAACCCTAATAAAAACTAAATTGTGTACAAGAAGACATTGGGAAAAAATACATCTATGAGTGAAAGCATCAACAGTGCGAACAGGTACGAATCAAAGATTGAATTAACAGTATGTATTTATATTTAAACAATATTGTTCTTTACAGATTAATTGTTGCTTTACGCTATGTAGGCACAGGGCTCACATTAAAAAGGGTAAGCTTTTCCACGACAATTGCATATAATTTTTCTAAATTAGCAATAAATTTAATAGCAAATGGCAGTTTTCACATTGTCTAGAAGCTATGGATGGAAACATGGTGAACTTTCAACCTCTCAGAAGGGATACTACAGAAATTATAAAGGAACTGATGGCCATTACTTTTTGCTGTATTATATTATGCAGATGGTCAATTTCTTATTGCAGATATAAGAAGAAATGATCCAAATATATCAGATTTGAATTTCAGATTTTTTAATAGCTATTGGTGCAGTTAGCAACATTCGGCTGTGAATAAGTTTAAAGTGTAAATTATTTTAGTGCGTTTTTAGTTACACCTTATTGTATATTTGAAGATTTACAATTATTATTACACTGATAATTAATATAATTAGTTTTATTAATATTATGAGTGGCCAAAATAAATAAAAATAAAACAAGTGTTTTATTTCGACTAACAAACCAGAAACAATCCTACTACTAGTGCAGTGATGTTAAAAAGGGATTTAAAAATGGTGTGCTGTATTTTTAAACTGGATATCAAGTAAATGATATATGTCATATCAACAAAGTTATTTCCTAGTGCTAATGGCACAGCTCAAGATGGACTACCAAGATCAAAATCAACAGATGCCAGGTTTATCCACACAAATGCAATCAATTATCCCACAATATTTATCACAACCAAATCCTTAGCCTTTCAACCCAAACCTAGTAGGTAGTTGGTACATATATATCAAAACCCACAAGCATTCCAACACTTGGACGAATAATAAGCCCCAAACTCTGTCTCTGAATTGTAGAAGGTAGAAAGTAACAAACCAAAAAGCAATCAGAAGTCCTGATGAGAAAAAATCTAGAAAACAAACAAGTTGGCTACAAAAGCTGCTGTACATAAATAACTTGTTTAGTATGCACGCTAAAGAAAGCAAAGAAGGAAATCAAGGAAGGAAAGATCAACAAAATAATTTTAATATGTAGCGAAGCCACCACTGATATACAGTGTCTCACAGCTTAAATGATGCAGTCACTACTCAATAGGGCTTTTCATCAATTGTCATTTGTTTCGAGCTTCTGTCATATGTTGTATAATATTAATATACAGGGATTATTCAACATATGACAGACGCTCGAAACAAATGACTGTGAATGAAAAGCTCTATAAAACTAGCTTGTGTCAGTTGCTCAATATGTATTAGAAAAAAATTACATACTGAAAGTAAGTTAGTATAAGTTTTTTAAAATAGCATAAGCTGTTTTGGGTTTCAAGTATACCATACTTAAATATTAATAAACCTTTGAAATAAATTTAATTATTTAGGATATTACAAAAGAATAATCTACATGAACTGCAAGAAATAAATCTTCTATCAGCCAAAGAAATGGGCATATTATATTATTTGTGTTCCCTAGGGAGCATATTAACAAAGATTGTAACTTTTGGAATTCAGTAATATTTGCTGATGAAAATAAACTTGTTTGGGTCCGATAGACTAAAGAACTAAGACTAAAAAAAATGAAAGCACGTAGGAGGTGGAGTGATGATGTGGGGGTGTATGTTGTCTGCAGGAGTACGTAACATGCATTTTATTGACAGTAATATGAACCAATACATATATTTGGATATACTAACACATCATCTCACTGCTAGTGCTCAAAAATTATGTATCGATGATAATTACCCATTTTATCAGGACATTGATCCAAAACATATATGTGAAATTTAATAAAAAATTTTCTTCTTGGTAAAAGGTATATTAGTTTAAAAAGCCCTAAAGGGCTACAAACATGTGAACAAAACGTTTTCGCTCTGTAACAAGAGCATTATCAGTGTTACAAGAACATGGTGAGCCAACCAAAAAAATACGAAGGTCAAAGCCTTTTAAAAAGGAGACAAAAGTCTTATATAAATAACTACATTGAAAAATCCAAAGGATGGATAGAAATTCCTAAGGATACGGCCCTAAAGCAACATATGACTCACACACGTTGTAAATGGGTCAAAAGGTAATTAGGTCGTTATGTTATAAGAGGTGGCAGGCAACAATATAACATAATGACCTAATTACCTTTTGACCCACTTACAACGTGTGGGAGTCATATGTTGCTTTAGGGCCGTATCCTTAGGAATTTCTATCCATCCTTTGGATTTTTCAAATGTAGTTATTTATATAAGACTTTTGTCTCCTTTTTAAAAGGCTTTGACCTTTGTATTTTTTTTTTTTTTGGTTGGCTCACCATGTTCTTGTAACACTGATGATGCTCTTGTTACAGAGCGAAAACGTTTTGTTCACATGTTTGTAGCCCTTTAGGGCTTTTTAAACTAATATACCATTTACCAAGAAGAAAATTTTTTATTAAATTTCACTTGTAATTAATGGTATACAGCCAACTACAGGAAGTTCTTCCTTGTGGATTTTCAAAACATATATGTTATATCGGGTTCATATTTGGTTGCTTTATAAGTGCTGAAATGTCATTAAAACACCAGCCCAGTCACCAGATTTGAATGTTATTGAAAATTTGTGACATTAAAAAATAACATAAATAGTACCCCAACTGTAACTGATAATAAAGAAGGACCTATAAAATATTAGCAATCATAGTTCACTGCTGTCCAATAATAAATATTCAGAATTCATATTCGATATTGAACAGAATTATTTTATCACCCAGTAGACCGCACGAATTTATTTATTTTATATTCACGCACGTAGATTAATTAGTTTATTGGTCAATTATCAACAATATAATTTGGAAATGTCACGAAACTGCTGACAAAAGTAGAATTATTTACCTTAATTAGATATACAAATCACGGGTGACTAGCGTCACCTATGACCCAATTTAAGCTTCTATAAAACTAGGCTCTTGGGCCTAGAAAGAGGGTTCTCATTCAGTCTTCAGCTAATCGCGTATCATTTAACAGTTACAGTGTTCGGCGGTTCTCCCGGGATTGAAATATATCCTTGTGTTCGTCTATATCTATAAACGTATTTATCGCTACTCACGTCTTTTACATCCTACGTAATTACACATGGTCCTTATCGAAAAAAAAAGGAGGCCTACAAGTACAGTCCACACCAATCGAAATCAGTAGCAAATAGACGACACTAGGCCCGGGAGAACAGAACCCGAGCGAAGCAGAAGCCGTATCCAGAAAACTACAGGCCAGAAGCCTTATCCAGAAAAATACAGGTCAGAAGCCGTATCCAGAAAAATACAGGTCAGAAGCCGTATCCAGAAAAATACAGGTCAGAAGCCGTATCCAGAAAAATAACGGTCAGAAGCCGTAACCAGAAAAATACAGGTCAGAAGCCGTATCCAGAAAAATAACGGTCAGAAGCCGTAACCAGAAAAATACAGGTCAGAAGCCGTATCCATAAAAATACAGGTCAGAAGCCGTAACCAGAAAAATACAGGTCAGAAGCCGTATCCAGAAAAATAACGGTCAGAAGCCGTAACCAGAAAAATACAGGTCAGAAGCCGTATCCAGAAAACTACAGGTCAGAAGCCGTAACCAGAAAAATACAGGTCAGAAGCCGTATCCAGAAAAATACAGGTCAGAAGCCGTATCCAGAAAACTACAGGCCAGAAGCCGTACCCAGAAGAGTTACTGCAGATCCAGAAAGAAAACTGCAGGTCAGAGGGCATATCCAGGTGCGCATGCAGAGCCAGTCCAGAAACATAAAAAAGAAAAAAAAACCGTAAGTTTTTGAACAAATTAACATTTTTCCAACTATTTCGTATCGTATAACGCAATATTCTTTCCAATTTTAAACCGAATTATTCGACCTATACATATTTACAAAAATTTTAGTGCATTCTATACAATAGTTGCCATTCAAATAAATTTAAATATTTACTAACTATTTACTCTTTTATTTTTGTTAACTATATTTGCCTATATTTATTTATTGATTCTAACTATATTTGCCTTATATATTAACTATACTTTGACTATATAATAATAATAAACGGTTAGCCCTACAAATATTTACTACCTACCTATTTCTTTATGTTACAAGTTGATAAAGAAAAAACATTATACCCTAATAATTTCATATTGCTTGGTATTTCATTTACATAATTTTAGATCGCATTATTTTACATACTCATCGTAATACAGAGGTTGTATTCTTATTATTCTATTTATAACTGTGCAACATAATACTTTGATTGACATTAACCCACATATAACACTGACCTACAGATAAATAAGCAAACCTCAGCAAGGTCTACAGAATTACTATTTACGATTCAGCAAAAGGTGAATCACAGTAAATTGAAAATATAAATAGTTACGAAAAAATACGGTAAAAGCATTTATTACTGCATAAAATAGAAAGTACGTGGATTTAAACATGGAAGCGTTACAGAACAAGCAAGCTGAGCTTGGAGGAGAGATTTCTAAACAGGTGTCGTCTCTTAAGAGAGACCCTGGATCTCGCAAGAATCAACAATACATTAAAGAGCGTCAGGATAGATTAGAGGATTATTGGACAAGGTTTGGGCATAACCACGAGAAATTATTAGATAGCGGAGTAACGAAAGACAAGTACTTCGAAACAAAATACTACGAGCAGGTTTTTAAGACATATATTGAGGGAAAAACCCTATTGGAAGAATATGGAAGAATATTGAAAAGAGGAAAGACAACAAAAGGAAAGGAGATACAAATAAGAAAACAAAAAATCGAGGAATTATTACAAGAATATGAACAGGAGTTGCAGTACGATGAAGAACTGCAAGCAGAATTGAAAGAACACATGGAGAAAATAAACACACTCATCATAGAAGCAACAGTAAATGATGAGCTAGACGTTACAGACAGTGACGAAGTAGAGAGGATAGATCAGCTAAGGAGGAAGGTCAGGGAAACGATAAAGAAAATGCGGACTGCAATGCAACGACCAGACAGCACACAGAGAAGAGAGGGAGTAACATTACCGCAGGTAAAAATCCCTGTGTACGAAGGAAGATATGAAACGTGGAGAACTTTCCACGATCTGTTTACAAAGGTAATACATGAAAACGAACAGTTGTCGAGAGCAGAGAAGATGCAGTACCTCAAAACACAAGTAAGAGGGGAAGCCCACAGGATGATACAACACTTGCACATATCGGAAGCCAACTACGAAGTGGCATGGAACATGTTAAAGGAAAGATATGAGAATCCGAGGATGATACTGTTTAAACTAATAGACAGGATGTTACTAGCACAGGAAGTAAAGGATTCTTCCGCTAGAGCACTGAAATCACTACATGACACCTTCCATGAGTGCCTGGAAGCCATAGGAGGGTTGGGAACAGACACGGAAGCGTGGAGCCCATTGATAGCGCGAATTAGCATAACAAAATGGGACAATGAGACAAGGAGACTATACGAAAACCACAGCGGAGACAGTAGAGAGATACCGACGTTCAAGTCAACACAAACGTTTCTACAGCGACGATTCCAAACACTGGAACTGCTGGAGTCAGAAAAGAGACAAGAGAAACAAGGAGGAACGGGTAAGAAAACAAGAATGGGTTGCGTGATATGCAACGGAGATCACGGAGTACCATACTGCAGAGAATTTCTGGAACTCAAGGTAAAAGACCGGAACAGGATAATACGAGAAAAAGAATGGTGTGCGAATTGTCTAGCACATAAGAAGGAGAAACAATGCTTTTCACAGGTTAGGTGCAAACACTGTGGCGGAGACCACCACCAAACGTTGCATTATGAAACAGGAAACACAGGCAACAGCAGAAACACAAATGAAACAAGAGGAGAACAAATACAGGAAAGAAATGGAAGAGAATCAAACAGTAGAAGAAACGGGTACCAATCGGACAGGTACAGAGGAGGAAATAATTATTCCAACAACGCCAGAGAACAAAATAACGGAAGATGAGACAATACGCAAGGGAACAATGGGCAAAGAAACAACAACACACAGCAAAGAGGACAGAACTCAGTTAACTGTGCAAGCCATAAGGAAGGTGAAGCATTACTAGCCACAGCAGTGGTACGCGTAAGGGATGAGAATGGAGAGCCTCACATAATGAGAGCATTGATCGACCAAGGGTCACAATGTGCATTTATAACGGAACAAGCGGCGACGGCGCTAGGAACAAAAAGGCAGCCAATACAGGCGACCATATCCGGAATAGGCTCGTCAGGGGAAAAGACAGCCAACTGGAGTATGAAACTATTGATCGGAAATCATTACCAAAGTGACTTCGAGATGGAAATAGAGGCACTGGTACTACCGAAAATAACAAGGGATTTACCGGAACAGGACATAGTCCTACAGGATTACAACGAGAAGAATGTGCTACTGGCAGACCCAAGATACTACAGGGTAGGAAAAATAGACTTATTGCTAGGAGTAAAAGAATATAGTTACATATTGACAGAAGGGATGCACAGAAGAAGTAATGGACTACTAAGTCAAAACACCAAACTAGGATGGATAATTTCGGGGATAGCGAAAGAAAGGGAGACTACTAAAGCAGAAGTATGCTGTATGATATCCAGACAAGAAATGGACATACAAATAAAGAAATTCTGGGAATTAGAAGAAGTGAATCAAGAAACAAGTTTATCAGTAGAAGAGCAAGAATGTGAAGAAATGTATCGTCAGACAGTAAAAAGAAATGAAGAAGGTAGATACGAAGTGAGAATTCCGTTTAAGGAAGACGTCACAAAGTTAGGAGAATCTAAGCAGCAGGCATTCGCCAGATTGATGCAACTGGAAAGGACGTTCACAAAAGACAAACAGTTACAAACGAATTACAGACAATTCATGTAAGATTATGAAAACCAAGGTCATATGGCAATAGCGGAAGTCCAGGGAGGAGGTTACTACCTACCTCATCATCCAGTGAGAAAGGAGGACAGCACTACAACAAAAATAAGAGCCGTGTTTGATGCATCAAGTAAAAGCTCATCAACAGTAAGCCTAAATGATATTATGCACACGGGGCCAAAATTACAACAGGATTTGACAGATATACTATTGAGATGGAGATCCCATAAGGTAGCATACTCAGCGGATCTGGAGAAAATGTTTAGACAGATCAGAATGGCAGAAGAAGACCAAATGTATCAAAAAATACTCTGGAGAAAGAACACAAAGGATCCAGTGCAAGAATATAAATTGAAGACGGTGACATACGGCACGGCCGCAGCATCATTTTTAGCATTAAGAACAATACAACAGTTACAAGAGGATGAAGGAGGGAATTTCCCTACAGCAGCGAAAATAATAAAAGAAAATATGTATGTAGACGATATATTAGGAGGAGCGGAGACGTTAAAAGAGGCAGAAGCAGCCCAAAAGGAACTAATACAAATTTTTAAGAAAGGTGGATTTACACTTAGAAAATGGTTGAGCAACGAAGAAAAAATAATGGAGAAAGTACCGGAAGAAATGAGGAATGTAGACTCAAAAGCATTCAAGCAAGAAGAAATACGAAAGACGTTAGGAATACATTGGTCACCCAAAGAAGATACAATCAGATTCAAGATAGAAATAACGACGACAAAGAAAATAACGAAAAGACACATACTGTCAGAAGTAGCAAAACTATATGACCCATTAGGATGGATAGCACCAGTAGTAATTCAGGCGAAAATGTTCATACAAGAACTTTGGGAGCAAAAGACCAGTTGGGACAAAGAATTAACTAGCGCGCAACAAAGCCGGTGGAAAGCATATCAGGCACAATTAATAAATCTTGAGAGAATAACATTATCCAGGTGGAACAATTTAAATAAAACAAACAGAGTAGAACTACATGGATTCGCAGATGCGTCTCTGAAAGGATATGGAGCGGTTATTTATTCTAGGGTATTAGACCCGGAAATTAAAACAAATCTATTGATAGCAAAATCTAAAGTCGCACCATTGAAAGGGAAAACGACATTACCAAGATTGGAATTGTGTGCCGCGGTACTATTAGCAAATTTAATGAAGAAAACCCTACAAGCATTGAACAGGGAGAACATGGCAATATATGCATGGTCGGACTCAACAATAACCCTGGCTTGGATAAAGGGATCATCAAAAAGATGGAAAATGTTCGTCGCCAACAGAGTAGAGGAGATAAAAGGAGTTATAGCGCCAGAAAATTGGCATAAAGTGGATACGAAAGAAAACCCAGCGGACATCCTCTCACGTGGAAGTACCGCTTCAGAGTTATTAGAAGCAGAGTTATGGTGGAAGGGACCAACTTGGCTAACGAGTAAAAAAGCACTGAGGTTACCGGCAGAGGATATACCTGAAACAAATGAGGAGGAAGTCAAAACGAAAGTAACGACGCACATGGTAACGATAAAGGAAGACATATGCGAGAGATTCTCGAATTTAGAAAAAATGAGAAGAGTGGTATCATATTGTATGAGATTTGCAAACAACTGCAGAAAGAAGGACAAAACTCAAGGACAACTTACAGTCCGAGAATTAGAGGAAACATTGTTAAAAGTGATAAAACTCACACAAATTAACAACTTCAAGCTAGAAATAAATAAACTGGAAAAGAAACAGCAACTAGACAGGAAGAACAAATTAGCATCATTGGTACCGTTCCTGGATAAACAAGGGATTCTAAGAGTCACCGGAAGGCTAAGGAGTAATTGTACTGCAACAGTTCGGCGTATTTTCCCGTGTTAAATCCCATAAGAAATCGCTAAGGTCCATTCTGGTCATTTTTGACGCGTATAGTGGTGGAGGCGCCAAGACTCGTCCGATCTTGACGTGTGAGGTATCGAAGGAAAGTGGAGAGGGTAAGGAATAAGTTAACACAAAAAACAAAGAGAACGGCAGAGCCAAAACGGTACTATAGCATATCTCCGTTGTTATCGGTCCGATCATGACGTGTGAGGTATCGTAGGAAAGTGGAGGGCTAAGGAATAAGCTAATACAAAAAACAAAGAAGACGACCAAAACGGCACTACAGCATATCTCTGTTGTTATTGATCAGCTCGTGATGTATGAGGTATCGTAGGAAAGTGGAGGGGGTAAGGAATAAGCTAATACAAAAACAAAGAGGACGGCCAAAACGGCACTACAGCATATCTCCGCTGTTATTGATCAGATCGTGATATGTGAGGTATCGTAGGTAAAGGAAGGAATAGCGAATATGTTGAGAAAACAATCATCGCGACATTGACAAAAGGAGTATTGAATCATGGAAATTACAATGGCTGCATTATCAGAGGAACATTTGGAATGTAGCGTCTAAACGACTTACCGTATAAGACACAATAGAATCATTAGGACATTATATCCAAACCACCGAACATACATGACATGCTCTCACTTTCATCTTCCGTTCTTTATCTTTGCCCAAACCATCTAGCATCTATAAGACATCATAAAAGACTCTCTCTCTCTCTCTCTCTCTCTCTCTCTCTCTCTCTCTCTCTCTCTCTCTCTCTCTCTCTCTCTCTCTCTCTCTCTCTCTCTCTCTCGAAACAATTAATAAAAGATACAGGTGTCGATAAAAACAACATAGCAGCGTGGGAGGTAATACTAGAAATAGAATACGACGAACGTATACCATTCTTATGACCAAAGCAACAATCATCCTCAATATCATCTTCTATAATCTTCTATACATGAATCTCCCTCCATTCATACACCTGGTCATTACAAAGAATATAATAACATTCTTAAGATCAAACCAACAAACATCCACCGTCTTCTATTATTGAATACTACTATACATGAATCTCCCTCCATTCATACACCTGGTCATTACAAAGAACATATAACATTCTTAAGATCAGACCGACAAACATACACAATATAATATTCTCTGATTGGATCTACATGAATCTTCCTCCAATCATACACTTGCTATTTACAAAGATTGTAAGTTGCATACTTTATTTCATATACGGCAAGTAGGGTAATATTATGTAGGTTGGTATTATACTTCTCACATAAAAATGGGATTATCTGTTTTATTAGAAAAATCGTTTAACAATATAGCATAGCACAAACAATTGTTTATAGATATGAGTTATACGTCGACATAGAAAAGGTATTTAATATAGTGAAAATAAGTTGTATTATTGAAATAGAAAAATACATGTACTGTATTTTACCTACGACCATAAACAAATTTAGACTACATAGACTGAAAAAATGTTAGCAAGGACAGTCAAGCAGTAAGTAATGGTTAATATGTAAACGTTAATAAAATAATGTTAGTATCTAAGCGATGAAATGTGTGTAAAGCGATTTATAAAAATAATGTAAGCATGCAATGAATGAAAGGTAGCCAATTCGGTCGAACATAAATTTATTGAAAAAACAAAAATATATTCTTAACAGCGATCACCAACGTGAAGGTACGACTACATCGACCGCCAGGTTAGTAGGGGTAATGGTTAGTAGGAATGATTTTTACATTATATGATAATATATTTAATAATAGTGATATACTTAACTTACTAAGATCAGCTCTTTACTTGGTTTAGTAGACATCTTTTTATTGATCTGTTGGACATCTTTTATGTATTCTTATTAATGTTAAAACACCGATACTTTGGTATCAATTCATTCGTTACTAAGTTCTATAGTATTCAAAAATGAATTATTAGGGGAAAATAACTGTAGGTTATCTAATCTTAAAACTAGGGATTTTTTCGACTCCTGTATTTTGATAGGATATCGAAGACTTAAAACTAAATCGGGGAAAGAAGACCATTAAGTTATCGATTGTTTTAACTTGGAGGCTACACGAGCAACGGCTCTGGAATTAACCAGAACGGCTCATTAATTTGCCAGTGGTCCATATCAGATATCTTTTTTTTTTTGGTCATAACTAAACATCTTTTTAGGGGCATACTTAATTATACTAAATTTAGAGATAATATATACAAAAGTATGAGTTACTAGAATCATCATATGATATAAAAACAATGAGTGTGGGAAAGGTTGAGGAATGTAGTAAAAAGGGCCTGTTCCAGATATCATTATGTTAGTTGTAATAAATAAAGTTATAAAAAATTACAATATTCAATCATATAAATAATCTTAGTGACGTAAAAACGATTAGTGATAGGGTGATAAGAGGAATATAATAAAAAAATTGTACATTTGTAATAAATAAAGTTTTAAGACCAACTTCAATCAGCATCCATCTTAAAGTCAATAAAATCATCAATGATAAATGTTAAAATAAGTTTATTCAAATCTTTGTGTTAAATCTAATCAACATCCATCTCAAGAGTATCAATTAAATAGTGCCCAAAGGGAAGCGTATCATAAGAACCCTGAATGTGATGTCTTTTATCATCATTGGGGCTTAGCGCAATCTTACTTTGAGTTATAGAATAAACTTTGTGTTTATCAGAGCGTATAAGATTTTGTGAGGTGACCTTTGCTGTAAAGGTATCTGAACATTCTACGTAGTCCTCAAAAGTAATTTTAGTATTTACTACAGATTTCTTTACCCCCTTCGCCTTCTTTGTCACACCATAATTTCGTATAATATTATCAACTTCATCATCGTCATACTCTTGTTCTTTCAACTTCCCCCTCAGCTTTTTAATGTCAACATCTGTGGTAGCTGCTTTTGTCGTGTATAATTTCGATCGGAGTCCTATGTAGTCGGTCATAATGCAGCCATTATTCTCATCTTTCATTATGCCCAATACCTTCTTATTAACCAGAGGGATGCCGTAAATGTTATCTTTAGGATAGTCTGAGGTATCAAAATATTTATAGCAATCATGTATCATTGCTTCATACGGGTCTTTTTCCCGTATCTCCACGATCACACTATCAGTATCGGTATAGCAGGTCGAAAAGTTTTCTCCGAACCTGCTAGCTAAGTAGCCATATTGGAAATCATATATGGTCGTTTTCGCCAAGTCTAAAATACTCATTCCAACATAAATCGGTTTAACTAACCATATTTCCGCTCTATGCATCTCAACAGCAATCAAATTTTCATTAAAGATAGTAGCGTTTTTAAACAGGGGGCTACTTATTCTAGCTTCAGCTCCATAACGACCCTCCCACTCTGTCAGCAATTTAATATCAACGCGCCTGCGCACACCCTCTAAAGTCTTACCAAACACTGCATTGTTCATAAGCTTAAACAGATTCTTTTCAAACTCATTTTTTGCTGCCTTCCGGAGATTTGTATTCAAGTCGATGTATGACTTTAACCAAGGAGACTGCTTAAATTTCAAGACTCGATGAATCTTTTTTAGTATTAATCCATGAGCTAGCGCTTGCTTCAAGGCTCTGTAATGAATTACATATCTTTCTTTATCATGAAGGGTAGCCATTAATTTGGTCAGCTCTCGCGGACGTTTAGGAGGTTTCATAGTTTTCGGGTTCAAGGATTGGGGACAGAATGGGATGTCTTTATGACGATCATGGAGATGTTGAGGGTACTCCAGATCGACCTCGAGAATGCACCCTTCAGAAGAATCGTCCGGAATACTAAGAATGTTGATGTTAGTATCAGACCACTCGAAACCTCCATATGGAAGATATTGTGACATTGCCCACCCATATTGATTATTGACATCGAAATACATCAGATAGGAGTCGGGCTTCGATGGGTCGTAAGATGCCATGTACTTGTTATTAGCATGAACACGACGTTTCGAGCAAACTTGACTCAAACCACCACGAATGCCACGCTCCACAAACAAATGCATATCTGGATCAGTTAAAAGTTCAAGTTCCTGTTTTGTATACTTAAGCATCGCATCCCACGTGAATCCAGGCAGAGTAAAGTAATGAGCGGGGTCAAGATTATATGTTTCGAGACAACTGGAGCGGAACCGTTCGAAAACGTCGGCAAGAAGAAGAATATCGGTTTTCATGTAGAGATCGACGTAATCTCCGAGAGAAGAACAAGAGAATGAGGACCAGACTTGGAGAGCGCGATGATAATGGCGGCGAGGACAAGGTTTATCCTCAAGTTTATTATAAAAAAACTCGATAGGCGGCAGACATGTTTCAATAAAACGATCGAAAGAATCAATATAATCATAAGGCATGATACCTTTCACAGTAAGAAGATTGAACTGCTCCTCGGGAAGGAAAACATATTGAGAGCGGAGATTAGGATATTCGGTCAAATAAGAAGAGAGCTTATCGAGAGAAGACGCCATAAATCGAAAACTATCGATGAAACGAAATTTAATTCGAGCATCATTAATGTGTTTAGTGAAAGAAATATATTTTTCCTTAGTAATAGGAAGAAGATCTACAGGACCTTTGATGTGAGTAGCAATATCATTAATAATGAAATGCGCGTCATATCCACTGAGGTTATGAAATATCACAGGGATAGTGTGAGCATCTTTGTAATTAATATTACAGCCTTCATGAGATGCAAATCTATAATTATTTTCTGGGATCAGGTGATTATGGTCTCGCATTTTCTTATCACTGAGGGAGAAGCGCTGCTCGCAAATATGACAATGAGTGGCTGCTTGAAAATCACTCTCTTGCTGAAATGTCATATTAATATCAAACGGACACATAAACACCGTAGAAACATCCTCAGCAAGCTGATTTAGTTCATCTGCGAACCATTTCATGCAATCTTTTCCACGATATGATTTGTAAAATGACAGAGAATCATCATAGGAACATTTAAAGTAATACCCAACGGCAGCAGGTATATGTTTTTGATAGGTAGTCTTTTCAGCACTATGTTCCAGAACGCTTTCAAGATCTGCGTATACCGCGAAGGGGGCTTTTAGTTTATTCCTGAAATTCTTAAATTTTAACATTTTATGGCTTTCTTCAGGCATTTTAATGGCTGTTTCATTTATTCTTTCACAATCGTTGATGTGAGCTTCTAGCTGTGTAGACGATAAAAATGGTTGTAAACACCTATCACAGAGAACATCTGATCGCCCTTTGCAGCATGTCTTATGAACATTCAACTTTTCTTGCGATCGAAAGTAATGGAGGCAGCCATCACAGAAATATTTTGTTCCATCTTCATTGCTAAGCTGCTTGGAAAGGAGGCGAGATAGATTTTTTATCCAAACGTAATGATATTTAAGGGGACCTTGCTCATCATATTTATCTTGTATCAAAAGCAGATTCACATGTTTATCCTTCTTGTTTTTTGTTAGGAAGGTAGGGAGAGTCGTATAATTCTTCTTCTCCTTTTTCAAAATGTAAACATTAATCGATATATTATTCTGCTTTTCAAAATTAGGAATCTGTTTGGCGGTCATTGGCCACTGAATACCTTTAAGTTTCAACACTTGAGAGTAGTGTGGGTAAGATGACATTAAAGCGGAGTTATTCTGACAAGGATATAATGCCGATATGACAGCCCATGCAAAGCATGCATCGTCATCGTTTTTAACATTAATGCATGCCTGTTTTATTTTTATCTGAGGGGGAAGTTCAATATATGAGGAGCCAAGCTGTGGTGTAAATTTGTTTATATTCACCCCTAGGTTAACAACAGCTTTAAGTGCCCAGCCACTATCTCTCTCTTGGAATTCTTCCAAGTCTCTGTTGATGGGTTCCACTACTTTTTTTTCGAACCATTCATCAAGATTGGTGTCTCTATAAATGGCTGAGTTTGAAGTAGTGAAGTACTTGGTTTCATTTATCATCTTATCGCCTTGAGCAATCTCGAATTCTCCTCCAAATGCTATGTTAACTTTTACTGCAGCGTTATTTTTTAAGGCAGTCTGGATTCGTCGCTTGAACAGAGCTTTGCAATCAACCAGGAAACTACCTGGGTCCTTGTGTTTAAGGTTCGAAATGACTCCAGTCTGAATTCTTGAATTAAATGTAGATACAGAGTCTTCCCAATGTACCCTACGCTTTGCAGTCTCCGGACGAGTGTTAAGTCCCGCCCCCTTCTTTTGTTCAGCCTTCAGTTGCTTACTCAACGTTCTCACCTGCCGCATCTGAGCTTCGAGGTGCTGCTTTTCGCCAATCGTCTTTGCAAACCTCATTCTATCATGAATCATTTTAATCGCTTTCCTACACTCTATCAACCCTTTTCTTAACTTTTCATCATTATACTTGTTTTGAATTAAACCTAAGATGGTTGCAATTAACTGAATAAGTTTAGTTAACATGTTAAATTAAAAAAGCCAATATTCAAAGATAGATTAAGTATAAAAATTCAAAATTTTCAAAAATTGCTAATTTAAATCAAAAATTATCAAAAAAATTCAAAAATTATCAAAAAATCAAAATTTTTCAAAATATACCACTCACCAGAGCACACGTCTAAATGATTTACCAAAGCACTGAATGAAGATCTGAAACAGAATGAGAAAATATAAGTTGCGTCAAGTATTTAGTAAACATTGGTCGGACGGAAAACTGAATGGTGATACGTTATGCTCAAAAGGCCCCTGAAATGAGTAGATTTGTGCTTGTTTTCTCATAAGAATCAATGTAAAAGTGCTGTATTAAAATATTTATTGAACTTGGTTACATTTTTTTCCCTTCATGTACGATATGTATAAATTAAAAATTTCAGATGTAAACATGTAAAAATCCTGATTACCCCCCACCACCTTGACCACTAACACAATCATTAATTCAAAATAATACCATTAAATTTTCATTCATGGAATAAAAATTGTTTCAACAATTTAGCATAACACACACAATTGTTTGCTATGCTGATATGATGTATATGTTAACATAGAAAAGTATTTAACGTGGTGTAATAAGCAGTATAGATGAAATAAAGAAATGTCTTACTATTTTTATCTACAACCATAAATTAATTTAGAAAAACATATCACATAAAAACGTATCACATAACAACGTATCACGCTAAAATGGAAGTGGGCAGACATAGAAACAATGGAAGACAACTTTTGGACGAAGCGAGTTATTTAATGGCGTCCAAGGGCAATTAAAAAGAAGTAGAGGCAGACCTCAAACAAGATGGACTAATGATATCAAGCGAATGGACATAAAAAACAGCAAACAGATAATATGAATAAACACACCCAAGGTAGGCTTTTATCCGACGATGGATGGAATAGCTGATAGATCACATAACATATCTCCGCATAAATAGTAAAATGTAATGAATATATAAGCTTATAGTATATAACATAATATGTAAAGTATGTGAGAGAAAACAGTAAAAGGAATACAAAACAGTAGTTCAGATAGTAGTCTCCAGGGGAAAGACACTTTTCCTCTCTCCGTATATCACTTCTTGTAATATATTGGCGGTAATCATAAAATAGACATGGCGTTGCATCAAAAGACACTATGATGTTCTTCCTCTTTCCTTCTGGCACTTCAATCGTTTTCTGGGTCAAATCGTCAGACACATGACAATGCTTCGTCTTTTTACCTGTAATGTTTTCTGTTTCACGTCATTTTCTTTCATTTTTTAATGACAGATGACCTTCTTGGTTTAGGTCTAGCCAGGGATATGTCATATGATGGTTTGCAGGCAATAAAATATGATTAAGAAAAATCCATAATTTGAGTAATATATTTTTCCGCAAATCGCCAGGAAATTTTGACATTCCTGTCAAAATTTCTTGAAGAAAAAGTCAGGACTTCCTTACTGTAAGGAAATGTCATTTCCTTACTGTAAGGAAATGATATTTCCGTACAGTTGTTAGTGTTAAATTTATAAGCGTCAAGTTTGACAATTCAACCTCAATACGTTTCCATAGTAACCCAAGTAATTTTATTAGGAATTTCAAAGCACCATTTATTTGGGAATAAAATTATCGCGTTTTTTTTTAAATCAATCAATATCTGTCGAATTTTAAACGATTTGCGGAAAAATAGTATGTTTACCTCGTAGGAAAAGCCACATTCCTGGACTCTGTGTTGCTAAGTCTCGGCTTGCGCCTCGACTTAGCAATCTTCACAGTCGTCCAGGAATGTTAAGCTTTTCCTACCCGGTAAACAATGTACTAATATTATATGACATTTTATATAGAACGAAACAGTTCTTAATGCACATTCGTCACAAAACTTATATGTATAAACAAAAATCATTGAAGTGGCATTGAAGTTGACACGGTCGTTTACACCAGCTATCATTATATCTGATAAATCATCTCGAAAACTAGAGAAAATATCATATAATTCATGTGAATGGGTGGAATTTTTGAATATTATTCAAAACAAAATTATTAATATATGTTTCCAAGAACCTCTGAATCCGAGGAAATACTAAGAAAATGATCCGATAGAATACCTGTGTGAAGAGTTTTCAACAATTATTTATCTATTCGAACGTAAAAATACAAAGTTTATTTCCATTATAAAACATGGTGTATACATTGAGTTGATTCGAGATCAAAGAACTTTTGTTTATTCACAAAAGTATTATCCAGCAAAGAGTGAGACTTTTATGTTGACTTAATTTTAGGGTGTATTATTATAACATTGCAAATAGAATAAAAGCAACATCCTGTTCCTCTTCTATAGATTTGTTGGAGCTAGTGCAAATTAAAATTTCATACAATTTTAGTATTTTAAGTATTGCTTTAGCAGAGATTATACAGGGTGTCCCGAAAAGAATGGTTATAAATTATACCACAGATTCTGGGGTCAAAAATATGTTGATTGAACCTCACTTACCTATATACAATAGTGCACACAAAAAAAGTTACAGCCCTTTGAAGTTACAAAATGAAAATCGATTTTTTTTCATATATCGAAAACCCTTCGAGATTTTTCATTGAAAATGGACATGTGGCATTCTTATGGCAGCAACATCTTAAAAAAAAATTAAAGTGAAATTTGTGCACCCCTTAAAAATTTTAAGGGGGTTTTGTTCCTTTAAACCCCCCCAAACTTTTGTGTACGTTCCAATTAAATTATTATTGTGACACCATTAGTTAAACAAAATATTTTTAAAACTTTTTTGCCTCTCAGTACTTTTTTGATAAGCCAGTGTTTATCGAGCTATTTTGAATATTTGTCGAATCCACCATATATTTGTACATGGTTAAGTACGATTATAGAGACCTGTTAATAATCTGAAAATGTATTTATAATTTACATTTTTAGGTATATTTTGAAAAAGAAGCCATATCTCGATAAAAGGTGATTTGTCAAAAAAAGACTAAGAGGCAAAAAAGTTTTAAAAACACTGTGTTTAACTAATGGTATCACAATAATAGTGTAATTGGAACGTACACAAACATTTGGGGTTTTTAAAGGAACAAAACCCCCATAAAATTTTTATGTAAATATATTAAAAAAGAAGCCGCATCTCGATAAAACTTTGCTTATTGAAAAAATACTAAGAGGCAAAAAAGTTTTAAAAACGTTGTGTTTAACTAATGATACCACAATAATGAATTAACTGGAACGTATACAAAAGTACGGGGGGGTTTAAGGGAGCAAAACCCCCATAAAATTTTTATGGGGTGGACAAACTTCACTATAATTTTGTTTTAAGATGTTACTGCCATAAGAATGATATATGTCAATTTTCAATAAAAAATCTCTAATAGTTTTCGATATATTGAAAAAAATCGATTTTCATTTTGTAACTTCAAAGGGCTGTAACTTTTTTTATGAGCACATTTTTACTAAGGTAAGTTAGGTTCAATCGAACTATTTTTGACCGTAGAATGTGTGGTATAATTTATGACCAATCTTTTCGGGACACCCTGTATATTACTATAGAGATAAAATATTGTTAGATTTACATCAATAAATGTCTTTTATATTATAAAAGTTTTATATACAAAATAACTTTAGACCACATGTTTAAACATGTTACCTAAAATAGTGCAATATTCAATAAATTTTCTCTAAGGCAACGTGACGTGAGCTAACATAATGCCTTCCATATCTACTTTAAAAGATATTATAGACAAGTATGCTTCTACGTGAGAAAGGTTGAAATTTGAATAATTTAAAAATACCTCTATTAGTATGAAATATTATTCACCTAATTAATGTAAATTACTATACACCCTTTTAGGTTAGTATTAATATTGAATATAATTGTTAATAAATAATATCGATTTAGAAAATTAATAAAAAATTACATAAAATGATGTCTCATACCACTTTTGTCCCTATTCCATCGTGTTTCGTCTATAGAATTAACCGTATTTATAAGAAAACATAGACAAGTTTCAGTTTATAATATTGCACAAGTCCAACAGCTCAATAAAATTAAAAATGAGCCAAAATGAGCCAAAATGAACCATATTTTCAAAAATATTAGCAACATGTAATAGATATTGATAAGCATATGACCCTAACTATAACTCGAGAACTTAATTAGTAGAATATGAGATAATGTAAAATATCTTTTAAAGATGAAAAAAATTATCTAGAAACAACAGAATTTAAGACTGCTCCCGGATTACTTAATTTAATATTTTCTAAACAGTCATCTAACTTCACTCAAGAAGATTTATAAATTTATAGCAAATTCTAGAAATAACAGGTCTTTACCTCATTTAACAGGGATATTACACCACCGAACCACCCTCCCATAAAAATTTGAAAATATCACTAAATCTCTATTTACCAAAAAATAAACGATTTTGTTCTCATATACAGAACGCCGATAATGCAAGTGCTAACATTTGTTATACATAAAAACTTTAATTATGAAACCGATCCAAACATTCTAGTAACTATATAATTAGTAATTTGAAAATATTGAACAGATTATATACTTAGATAAAATGAGTAGTGAGTATTTGTATGACCAAAGATGTGGAATATTAATTAGGTGAACATCCGTTGTCTAGGGTGAATATTAATTAGTTTCTGGCAGTCTCGACTAGCAAAATACGGATGATCATCTGGTGGTGTGTTGATAGTGTAGAAGAGGGGGTATACAAATACACACTACTCATTTTATCTAAGTATATAATCTGTTCAATATTTTCAAATTACTAATTATATAGTTACTAGAATGTTTGGATCGGTTTCATAATTAAAGTTTTTATGTATAACAAATGTTAGCACTTGCATTATCGGCGTTCTGTATATGAGAACAAAATCGTTTATTTTTTGGTAAATAGAGATTTAGTGATATTTTCAAATTTTTATGGGAGGGTGGTTCGGTGGTGTAATATCCCTGTTAAATGAGGTAAAGACCTGTTATTTCTAGAATTTGCTATAAATTTATAAATCTTCTTGAGTGAAGTTAGATGACTGTTTAGAAAATATTAAATTAAGTAATCCGGGAGCAGTCTTAAATTCTGTTGTTTCTAGATAATTTTTTTCATCTTTAAAAGATATTTTACATTATCTCATATTCTACTAATGAAGTTCTCGAGTTATAGTTAGGGTCATATGCTTATCAATATCTATTACATGTTGCTAATATTTTTGAAAATATGGTTCATTTTGGCTCATTTTGGCTCATTTTTAATTTTATTGAGCTGTTGGACTTGTGCAATATTATAAACTGAAACTTGTCTATGTTTTCTTATAAATACGGTTAATTCTATAGACGAAACACGATGGAATAGGGACAAAAGTGGTATGAGACATCATTTTATGTAATTTTTTATTAATTTTCTAAATCGATATTATTTATTAACAATTATATTCAATATTAATACTAACCTAAAAGGGTGTATAGTAATTTACATTAATTAGGTGAATAATATTTCATACTAATAGAGGTATTTTTAAATTATTCAAATTTCAACCTTTCTCACGTAGAAGCATACTTGTCTATAATATCTTTTAAAGTAGATATGGAAGGCATTATGTTAGCTCACGTCACGTTGCCTTAGAGAAAATTTATTGAATATTGCACTATTTTAGGTAACATGTTTAAACATGTGGTCTAAAGTTATTTTGTATATAAAACTTTTATAATATAAAAGACATTTATTGATGTAAATCTAACAATATTTTATCTCTATAGTAATATATAATCTCTGCTAAAGCAATACTTAAAATACTAAAATTGTATGAAATTTTAATTTGCACTAGCTCCAACAAATCTATAGAAGAGGAACAGGATGTTGCTTTTATTATATTTGCAATGTTATAATAATACACCCTAAAATTAAGTCAACATAAAAGTCTCACTCTTTGCTGGATAATACTTTTGTGAATAAACAAAAGTTCTTTGATCTCGAATCAACTCAATGTATACACCATGTTTTATAATGGAAATAAACTTTGTATTTTTACGTTCGAATAGATAAATAATTGTTGAAAACTCTTCACACAGGTATTCTATCGGATCATTTTCTTAGTATTTCCTCGGATTCAGAGGTTCTTGGAAACATATATTAATAATTTTGTTTTGAATAATATTCAAAAATTCCACCCATTCACATGAATTATATGATATTTTCTCTAGTTTTCGAGATGATTTATCAGATATAATGATAGCTGGTGTAAACGACCGTGTCAACTTCAATGCCACTTCAATGATTTTTGTTTATACATATAAGTTTTGTGACGAATGTGCATTAAGAACTGTTTCGTTCTATATAAAATGTCATATAATATAATATATTACTCAAATTATGGATTTTTCTTAATCATATTTTATTGCCTGCAAACCATCATATGACATATCCCTGGCTAGACCTAAACCAAGAAGGTCATCTGTCATTAAAAAATGAAAGAAAATGACGTGAAACAGAAAACATTACAGGTAAAAAGACGAAGCATTGTCATGTGTCTGACGATTTGACCCAGAAAACGATTGAAGTGCCAGAAGGAAAGAGGAAGAACATCATAGTGTCTTTTGATGCAACGCCATGTCTATTTTATGATTACCGCCAATATATTACAAGAAGTGATATACGGAGAGAGGAAAAGTGTCTTTCCCCTGGAGACTACTATCTGAACTACTGTTTTGTATTCCTTTTACTGTTTTCTCTCACATACTTTACATATTATGTTATATACTATAAGCTTATATATTCATTACATTTTACTATTTATGCGGAGATATGTTATGTGATCTATCAGCTATTCCATCCATCGTCGGATAAAAGCCTACCTTGGGTGTGTTTATTCATATTATCTGTTTGCTGTTTTTTATGTCCATTCGCTTGATATCATTAGTCCATCTTGTTTGAGGTCTGCCTCTACTTCTTTTTAATTGCCCTTGGACGCCATTAAATAACTCGCTTCGTCCAAAAGTTGTCTTCCATTGTTTCTATGTCTGCCCACTTCCATTTTAGCGTGATACGTTGTTATGTGATACGTTTTTATGTGATATGTTTTTCTAAATTAATTTATGGTTGTAGATAAAAATAGTAAGACATTTCTTTATTTCATCTATACTGCTTATTACACCACGTTAAATACTTTTCTATGTTAACATATACATCATATCAGCATAGCAAACAATTGTGTGTGTTATGCTAAATTGTTGAAACAATTTTTATTCCATGAATGAAAATTTAATGGTATTATTTTGAATTAATGATTGTGTTAGTGGTCAAGGTGGTGGGGGGTAATCAGGATTTTTACATGTTTACATCTGAAATTTTTAATTTATACATATCGTACATGAAGGGAAAAAAATGTAACCAAGTTCAATAAATATTTTAATACAGCACTTTTACATTGATTCTTATGAGAAAACAAGCACAAATCTACTCATTTCAGGGGCCTTTTGAGCATAACGTATCACCATTCAGTTTTCCGTCCGACCAATGTTTACTAAATACTTGACGCAACTTATATTTTCTCATTCTGTTTCAGATCTTCATTCAGTGCTTTGGTAAATCATTTAGACGTGTGCTCTGGTGAGTGGTATATTTTGAAAAATTTTGATTTTTTGATAATTTTTGAATTTTTTTGATAATTTTTGATTTAAATTAGCAATTTTTGAAAATTTTGAATTTTTATACTTAATCTATCTTTGAATATTGGCTTTTTTAATTTAACATGTTAACTAAACTTATTCAGTTAATTGCAACCATCTTAGGTTTAATTCAAAACAAGTATAATGATGAAAAGTTAAGAAAAGGGTTGATAGAGTGTAGGAAAGCGATTAAAATGATTCATGATAGAATGAGGTTTGCAAAGACGATTGGCGAAAAGCAGCACCTCGAAGCTCAGATGCGGCAGGTGAGAACGTTGAGTAAGCAACTGAAGGCTGAACAAAAGAAGGGGGCGGGACTTAACACTCGTCCGGAGACTGCAAAGCGTAGGGTACATTGGGAAGACTCTGTATCTACATTTAATTCAAGAATTCAGACTGGAGTCATTTCGAACCTTAAACACAAGGACCCAGGTAGTTTCCTGGTTGATTGCAAAGCTCTGTTCAAGCGACGAATCCAGACTGCCTTAAAAAATAACGCTGCAGTAAAAGTTAACATAGCATTTGGAGGAGAATTCGAGATTGCTCAAGGCGATAAGATGATAAATGAAACCAAGTACTTCACTACTTCAAACTCAGCCATTTATAGAGACACCAATCTTGATGAATGGTTCGAGAAAAAAGTAGTGGAACCCATCAACAGAGACTTGGAAGAATTCCAAGAGAGAGATAGTGGCTGGGCACTTAAAGCTGTTGTTAACCTAGGGGTGAATATAAACAAATTTACACCACAGCTTGGCTCCTCATATATTGAACTTCCCCCTCAGATAAAAATAAAACAGGCATGCATTAATGTTAAAAACGATGACGATGCATGCTTTGCATGGGCTGTCATATCGGCATTATATCCTTGTCAGAATAACTCCGCTTTAATGTCATCTTACCCACACTACTCTCAAGTGTTGAAACTTAAAGGTATTCAGTGGCCAATGACCGCCAAACAGATTCCTAATTTTGAAAAGCAGAATAATATATCGATTAATGTTTACATTTTGAAAAAGGAGAAGAAGAACTATACGACTCTCCCTACCTTCCTAACAAAAAACAAGAAGGATAAACATGTGAATCTGCTTTTGATACAAGATAAATATGATGAGCAAGGTCCCCTTAAATATCATTACGTTTGGATAAAAAATCTATCTCGCCTCCTTTCCAAGCAGCTTAGCAATGAAGATGGAACAAAATATTTCTGTGATGGCTGCCTCCATTACTTTCGATCGCAAGAAAAGTTGAATGTTCATAAGACATGCTGCAAAGGGCGATCAGATGTTCTCTGTGATAGGTGTTTACAACCATTTTTATCGTCTACACAGCTAGAAGCTCACATTAACGATTGTGAAAGAATAAATGAAACAGCCATTAAAATGCCTGAAGAAAGCCATAAAATGTTAAAATTTAAGAATTTCAGGAATAAACTAAAAGCCCCCTTCGCGGTATACGCAGATCTTGAAAGCGTTCTGGAACATAGTGCTGAAAAGACTACCTATCAAAAACATATACCTGCTGCCGTTGGGTATTACTTTAAATGTTCCTATGATGATTCTCTGTCATTTTACAAATCATATCGTGGAAAAGATTGCATGAAATGGTTCGCAGATGAACTAAATCAGCTTGCTGAGGATGTTTCTACGGTGTTTATGTGTCCGTTTGATATTAATATGACATTTCAGCAAGAGAGTGATTTTCAAGCAGCCACTCATTGTCATATTTGCGAGCAGCGCTTCTCCCTCAGTGATAAGAAAATGCGAGACCATAATCACCTGATCCCAGAAAATAATTATAGATTTGCATCTCATGAAGGCTGTAATATTAATTACAAAGATGCTCACACTATCCCTGTGATATTTCATAACCTCAGTGGATATGACGCGCATTTCATTATTAATGATATTGCTACTCACATCAAAGGTCCTGTAGATCTTCTTCCTATTACTAAGGAAAAATATATTTCTTTCACTAAACACATTAATGATGCTCGAATTAAATTTCGTTTCATCGATAGTTTTCGATTTATGGCGTCTTCTCTCGATAAGCTCTCTTCTTATTTGACCGAATATCCTAATCTCCGCTCTCAATATGTTTTCCTTCCCGAGGAGCAGTTCAATCTTCTTACTGTGAAAGGTATCATGCCTTATGATTATATTGATTCTTTCGATCGTTTTATTGAAACATGTCTGCCGCCTATCGAGTTTTTTTATAATAAACTTGAGGATAAACCTTGTCCTCGCCGCCATTATCATCGCGCTCTCCAAGTCTGGTCCTCATTCTCTTGTTCTTCTCTCGGAGATTACGTCGATCTCTACATGAAAACCGATATTCTTCTTCTTGCCGACGTTTTCGAACGGTTCCGCTCCAGTTGTCTCGAAACATATAATCTTGACCCCGCTCATTACTTTACTCTGCCTGGATTCACGTGGGATGCGATGCTTAAGTATACAAAACAGGAACTTGAACTTTTAACTGATCCAGATATGCATTTGTTTGTGGAGCGTGGCATTCGTGGTGGTTTGAGTCAAGTTTGCTCGAAACGTCGTGTTCATGCTAATAACAAGTACATGGCATCTTACGACCCATCGAAGCCCGACTCCTATCTGATGTATTTCGATGTCAATAATCAATATGGGTGGGCAATGTCACAATATCTTCCATATGGAGGTTTCGAGTGGTCTGATACTAACATCAACATTCTTAGTATTCCGGACGATTCTTCTGAAGGGTGCATTCTCGAGGTCGATCTGGAGTACCCTCAACATCTCCATGATCGTCATAAAGACATCCCATTCTGTCCCCAATCCTTGAACCCGAAAACTATGAAACCTCCTAAACGTCCGCGAGAGCTGACCAAATTAATGGCTACCCTTCATGATAAAGAAAGATATGTAATTCATTACAGAGCCTTGAAGCAAGCGCTAGCTCATGGATTAATACTAAAAAAGATTCATCGAGTCTTGAAATTTAAGCAGTCTCCTTGGTTAAAGTCATACATCGACTTGAATACAAATCTCCGGAAGGCAGCAAAAAATGAGTTTGAAAAGAATCTGTTTAAGCTTATGAACAATGCAGTGTTTGGTAAGACTTTAGAGGGTGTGCGCAGGCGCGTTGATATTAAATTGCTGACAGAGTGGGAGGGTCGTTATGGAGCTGAAGCTAGAATAAGTAGCCCCCTGTTTAAAAACGCTACTATCTTTAATGAAAATTTGATTGCTGTTGAGATGCATAGAGCGGAAATATGGTTAGTTAAACCGATTTATGTTGGAATGAGTATTTTAGACTTGGCGAAAACGACCATATATGATTTCCAATATGGCTACTTAGCTAGCAGGTTCGGAGAAAACTTTTCGACCTGCTATACCGATACTGATAGTGTGATCGTGGAGATACGGGAAAAAGACCCGTATGAAGCAATGATACATGATTGCTATAAATATTTTGATACCTCAGACTATCCTAAAGATAACATTTACGGCATCCCTCTGGTTAATAAGAAGGTATTGGGCATAATGAAAGATGAGAATAATGGCTGCATTATGACCGACTACATAGGACTCCGATCGAAATTATACACGACAAAAGCAGCTACCACAGATGTTGACATTAAAAAGCTGAGGGGGAAGTTGAAAGAACAAGAGTATGACGATGATGAAGTTGATAATATTATACGAAATTATGGTGTGACAAAGAAGGCGAAGGGGGTAAAGAAATCTGTAGTAAATACTAAAATTACTTTTGAGGACTACGTAGAATGTTCAGATACCTTTACAGCAAAGGTCACCTCACAAAATCTTATACGCTCTGATAAACACAAAGTTTATTCTATAACTCAAAGTAAGATTGCGCTAAGCCCCAATGATGATAAAAGACATCACATTCAGGGTTCTTATGATACGCTTCCCTTTGGGCACTATTTAATTGATACTCTTGAGATGGATGTTGATTAGATTTAACACAAAGATTTGAATAAACTTATTTTAACATTTATCATTGATGATTTTATTGACTTTAAGATGGATGCTGATTGAAGTTGGTCTTAAAACTTTATTTATTACAAATGTACAATTTTTTTATTATATTCCTCTTATCACCCTATCACTAATCGTTTTTACGTCACTAAGATTATTTATATGATTGAATATTGTAATTTTTTATAACTTTATTTATTACAACTAACATAATGATATCTGGAACAGGCCCTTTTTACTACATTCCTCAACCTTTCCCACACTCATTGTTTTTATATCATATGATGATTCTAGTAACTCATACTTTTGTATATATTATCTCTAAATTTAGTATAATTAAGTATGCCCCTAAAAAGATGTTTAGTTATGACCAAAAAAAAAAAAGATATCTGATATGGACCACTGGCAAATTAATGAGCCGTTCTGGTTAATTCCAGAGCCGTTGCTCGTGTAGCCTCCAAGTTAAAACAATCGATAACTTAATGGTCTTCTTTCCCCGATTTAGTTTTAAGTCTTCGATATCCTATCAAAATACAGGAGTCGAAAAAATCCCTAGTTTTAAGATTAGATAACCTACAGTTATTTTCCCCTAATAATTCATTTTTGAATACTATAGAACTTAGTAACGAATGAATTGATACCAAAGTATCGGTGTTTTAACATTAATAAGAATACATAAAAGATGTCCAACAGATCAATAAAAAGATGTCTACTAAACCAAGTAAAGAGCTGATCTTAGTAAGTTAAGTATATCACTATTATTAAATATATTATCATATAATGTAAAAATCATTCCTACTAACCATTACCCCTACTAACCTGGCGGTCGATGTAGTCGTACCTTCACGTTGGTGATCGCTGTTAAGAATATATTTTTGTTTTTTCAATAAATTTATGTTCGACCGAATTGGCTACCTTTCATTCATTGCATGCTTACATTATTTTTATAAATCGCTTTACACACATTTCATCGCTTAGATACTAACATTATTTTATTAACGTTTACATATTAACCATTACTTACTGCTTGACTGTCCTTGCTAACATTTTTTCAGTCTATGTAGTCTAAATTTGTTTATGGTCGTAGGTAAAATACAGTACATGTATTTTTCTATTTCAATAATACAACTTATTTTCACTATATTAAATACCTTTTCTATGTCGACGTATAACTCATATCTATAAACAATTGTTTGTGCTATGCTATATTGTTAAACGATTTTTCTAATAAAACAGATAATCCCATTTTTATGTGAGAAGTATAATACCAACCTACATAATATTACCCTACTTGCCGTATATGAAATAAAGTATGCAACTTACAATCTTTGTAAATAGCAAGTGTATGATTGGAGGAAGATTCATGTAGATCCAATCAGAGAATATTATATTGTGTATGTTTGTCGGTCTGATCTTAAGAATGTTATATGTTCTTTGTAATGACCAGGTGTATGAATGGAGGGAGATTCATGTATAGTAGTATTCAATAATAGAAGACGGTGGATGTTTGTTGGTTTGATCTTAAGAATGTTATTATATTCTTTGTAATGACCAGGTGTATGAATGGAGGGAGATTCATGTATAGAAGATTATAGAAGATGATATTGAGGATGATTGTTGCTTTGGTCATAAGAATGGTATACGTTCGTCGTATTCTATTTCTAGTATTACCTCCCACGCTGCTATGTTGTTTTTATCGACACCTGTATCTTTTATTAATTGTTTCGAGAGAGAGAGAGAGAGAGAGAGAGAGAGAGAGAGAGAGAGAGAGAGAGAGAGAGAGAGAGAGAGAGAGAGAGAGAGAGTCTTTTATGATGTCTTATAGATGCTAGATGGTTTGGGCAAAGATAAAGAACGGAAGATGAAAGTGAGAGCATGTCATGTATGTTCGGTGGTTTGGATATAATGTCCTAATGATTCTATTGTGTCTTATACGGTAAGTCGTTTAGACGCTACATTCCAAATGTTCCTCTGATAATGCAGCCATTGTAATTTCCATGATTCAATACTCCTTTTGTCAATGTCGCGATGATTGTTTTCTCAACATATTCGCTATTCCTTCCTTTACCTACGATACCTCACATATCACGATCTGATCAATAACAGCGGAGATATGCTGTAGTGCCGTTTTGGCCGTCCTCTTTGTTTTTGTATTAGCTTATTCCTTACCCCCTCCACTTTCCTACGATACCTCATACATCACGAGCTGATCAATAACAACAGAGATATGCTGTAGTGCCGTTTTGGTCGTCTTCTTTGTTTTTTGTATTAGCTTATTCCTTAGCCCTCCACTTTCCTACGATACCTCACACGTCATGATCGGACCGATAACAACGGAGATATGCTATAGTACCGTTTTGGCTCTGCCGTTCTCTTTGTTTTTTGTGTTAACTTATTCCTTACCCTCTCCACTTTCCTTCGATACCTCACACGTCAAGATCGGACGAGTCTTGGCGCCTCCACCACTATACGCGTCAAAAATGACCAGAATGGACCTTAGCGATTTCTTATGGGATTTAACACGGGAAAATACGCCGAACTGTTGCAGTACAATTACTCTAAGGCACACGAAGCTACAGTACGCGGAAAAACATCCTATAATTTTACCTAAGGACAGCGCATTAACAAAGTTAATTATATCGGACAGTCATACAAAAAATCTGCATAGCGGACTACAACAGACATTACAATACATAAAGAGGAAATATTGGATAATAAACGGAAGAAGAACCGTGAAAAGTCAGTTAACTAAATGTATAAAGTGTAGGAGGTATAAAGGACAAGTAGCACAACAGTTAATGGGAGACGTGCCGGAGGACAGAGTGAACCCGAGTCATCCTTTCACGAATACAGGGATAGATTACGCCGGGCCGATAAAAATAAGTACTACGAAAGGCAGAGGACAAAGGAGTTATAAAGGATACATTGCAGTATTTGTGTGTCTGTCAACAAAGGCAGTACATCTTGAGGTAGTAAGTGATATGTCTACAGATGCATTTATTGCGGCGTTCAAAAGATTTACGGCACGCAGAGGACAGTGCGTCAACATTTACAGTGATAACGGAACCACATTCGTAGGAACGGCAAACTTACTAAAAAAAGAAAATCAAAACCTAGAGGACGAGATAAAACAAGGATTAATTGCACTAGGCACCCAGTGGCACGTCATACCTGCATATGCGCCACACTTCGGAGGATTGTGGGAAAGCGCCGTGCGAATAATGAAATATCATCTGAAAAGAATCATAGGGGAAACAGTACTGACATATGAAGAACTGAGTACGGTGCTAACACAAATAGAAGCCTGTATGAATTCGAGACCATTATGTGAATCATCAGAAGACCCAGAAGGAAAAATAGCAATCACACCAGCTCACTTCCTTATAGGGAAAGAAATTGTATCACCGAATCGGGAAGAAGAGCTCACGACGTACTTGAAGATGCCAGCAAGGTGGCGAATATTGAAAAAAATAAAAAGGGATTTCTGGAAGATTTGGAGGCAAGAGTACCTGCAACAGTTACAACAAAGGAATAAATGGCATAAAACACACCCAAACATAAAAAAAGAAGAAATAGTCATAATTAAGGAAGAGGATACACCTCCAGGTATATGGCCACTAGCAAGGGTAATAGAAACACACCCTGGAGCGGAGGGATTAACCAGAGTAATGTCAGTGAGAAAGGCAAACGGGAAAATAACAAAAAGACCTATACATAAGCTGATAAAATTAGAAGAAGAGAAACAGGAAAAACCAAAGAATTCATCAGGATCAAGATGGAAGAAAATATTAATCGCAATAATGTTTTTAACACTATTGAAACCCATGAATGCAGAACTGTATAAAATATATAATCCGGAACCAGGGTTATTTACTGAAGACCTTGGAGAGGTTTACATAGATCGAGGAACATTCCGAATAAAAGTGCTAATCGAAAAAGGAAGAGTTCAAAAGGAGCATCAACTGATAGGAAGTATGATACAAGGCATACGGGATCTGTGCCAAGAGACAAAAATCGTAAATTGTAAGGAGATAATAGGGAAGTTAGAGGAAGGACAAAGGAAGGCGGAGTCAATAAGTGAAGCGTTGACAGTAGAAATAAAAGGAAGAGAAAAAAGAGGAATATTAGGAACAATATTAACCTCCATATTTGGAGTGAACGACGAAGCCTATAGTGACATTGAGACACTAGACAAAAACCAGAGAGAATTAATAAAGGGGTCACAGCATCAGGCAAAGATAATGTTAGAGACAATAACGTCAATAAACCACACGGAGATGAGGATAAATGAACAGATGAACAAGTTTAACAAAGCACTATTCACAGGCCTACAAGAAATATCAAAAGGACTCAATGAAGTAGAAGACAAAGCATTAAGACTAGAAACCGAATATAGCACGTTACGAATACAAACCATAGCATTACAAGTTACGGAGTTCATAAACGAATATATTCAATTTTACGAGGGAATATTAAACCTGCACTACAACCACGGCCATTTCGTTGATATAATAAAGCCGGGTCAAATAACCAAGTTAATAGAAAGAGCGGGGAAGATACTACCACAAGGAGTGGAAATACGACGACAACCCATTATAGAAACAGAGGTCAGCCATGACGACAAGTATATAAAGGTCATCGGCTACTTCATAGTGACAGGGAGAAATAATTACAGCATGCTCAAGATCACCGCGATACCACTTAAGGTCGAGTGGTCAGTGTTGCATTCGTTTGTCGCCCCAAGAAATCTACTGATTGTAGATTATAACACTCTCCACTACTTCGAATTGACCGCAGAAGATAAAGCAAGATGCTTACAGCTGGCACGGGCACAGATAGCGTGCTCTCCAACGGCCGTAATGAACATGGATACCAAACCAAACTGTATACTGGAAGAAATTTATGAGCGATCTAAGAATAGCACATGTCCAGTGGTTACCCGGGCAATACATCAAGCTCAGTGGAGTAAGATGGGTACACCCAACCTTTGGTTAATAATCACACCGATTCCGATACACCTGTCCATTATCTGTGATGGAAATCGGAACGAAAGAGTTCTGGAGCGAGTCTCATTTCTGAAACTCTCGCCCCGATGCATCGCCCAAACGAAAAACATTACATTACTCCCCACTAGCAGCGGGGTGGAGACAGCGATAACCAGCTACCTGAAGACTCCGATCACTCCTGTAGCGCAGTTGCTGACGATGCCAAGACATCTGTTAAATACGATTCAACCCACACACATTAACACACAAGGCGATGAATTCCGTACTATACTATTGGACGAAGAAAGTCTGGAGCAAGAAGTAGCGCATACGCCCTGGCGAAAGATACATGAGTCACATTGGACTTATTTAACGGCCACCGGGGTCATTACTTCGATTGTGGTGATTGGTCTGCTCATATTGTGGAGATACTGTCCTGGTATACGAAAATGTCGCTCAGGCAAAGCACTTAGGCAGACACCCGACCACGAGGTAACTTCTTTAGCTCGTAAACGGAAAGACGCCTCCCCGTCGACTTCCAAAGCCGACATCCCCCTCAACACTTTTTCATCTAGTAGTCCCAGTTTTGATCTAAATATAGAGTCGGACGGTGAAAGCTAAGTTAACAGTTGGAAAAATATTGATTATTCTTAAACTACTTATTAATAAATTATGTATGTTGTCATATTGGAGATATGGTTGTTATATTTTATATTTATGTTATACTTGTAAACCTCGAACACTGATACTTGGGACAGCTTCCGGCGGGCAGTATGTCCAATAATAAATATTCAGAATTCATATTCGATATTGAACAGAATTATTTTATCACCCAGTAGACCGCACGAATTTATTTATTTTATATTCACGCACGTAGATTAATTAGTTTAGATACAAATTGGTCAATTATCAACAATATAATTTGGAAATGTCACGAAACTGCTGACAAAAGTAGAATTATTTACCTTAATTAGATATACAAATCACGGGTGACTAGCGTCACCTATGACCCAATTTAAGCTTCTATAAAACTAGGCTCTTGGGCCTAGAAAGAGGGTTCTCATTCAGTCTTCAGCTAATCGCGTATCATTTAACAGTTACAGTGTTCGGCGGTTCTCCCGGGATTGAAATATATCCTTGTGTTCGTCTATATCTATAAACGTATTTATCGCTACTCACGTCTTTTACATCCTACGTAATTACACACTGCCTTGTGTTTATTTTCTCATTCTTATGTAAAAGTTTGCTTTATCATTTTAGCTGACATCAAAATCATACATAAAATAATTCAAGGTATTTAAGTATGGTATATTTAAAACCCAAAACATATAGCTTGTGCTATGTTAGAAGACGTATAGTAACTTACTTTCAGTATCAGTATGTAATTATTTTCTAATCAATATTGAGCTAGTGACACAAGTAGCGACTGCATCATTTCAGAATTTAAGCTGAGTCACTCTAGGTGTTGTAGTAATCAGAATCAGTAATATAATAATATTATTGTTCATCAAATAGGACTTTTCAACGCTTCTCATTTGTTTGAATATTAATTTATTTACTAAAAATTCAAATTCCATCATGTTATGTCTAACAGCTGATTGTCATTTGTCGAGTTTGAGCAAACTGACCTTGAATTATGCCTTGAATCAGATGTTCAGGATGTGACGTCACTAACTGTCAAGTTTGATCAAATAACTGTCAATTATTTGATCAAACTTGACTAGTGACACAAACTATACATACTAACTGTCACTTTGTGTCACTAACTGTCAAGTTTGATCAAATAACTGTCAATTATTTGATGGTGAGACGGGGCCTTTAAGGCCCCGTCTCACCATCAAATAATTTGATCAAACAGTTTGCTCAAACTGCGGAAGTACGTCAAAGTGACGTCACAATTGCAGTTTTTTTGAAATTTTTCATTATATACACTCAGGATGTGACGTCACTAACTGACACTTTGTGTCACTAACTGTCAAGTTTGATCAAATTATTTGATGGTGAGACGGGGCCTTTACACTCTGATGCGCAGGGGCTCTCTATCAGCAAAGTACGTATGTGAGACGTCCTGGGTACAAGAACTCACACACTAAATCCGTGACGCGTGAGGCACTCTATTCCCGCTATTTCTAGTGACTAGTGACCTATCATTGATCTGTATTGCTAGCTCGGGCGTTGAGTCCTCGCGCCGGGCTTGGTTTTATAAAAAAGAATCCTATTTAAAAAAAATTTTATACTCCGAGACATTTTCCACAACACACAACTTTCACTAAAATGACACTTATTTATACTCGAGGTCTATTCTCCTATCAACTTCTGATAATTGTTGAATGCAGTATTTTTCAATGGATAATAGGGCTAACTTTCAAAGTCTGTCTTCGCTTGTTTAACTTCTTTTAAACTCTTAATTTGAAACTTTTAATTCATCTTAATACTGCAAAACTTCGTTCAACTGATGCACTTGTGGCTGGGATAGTTAGTAGTACGAATTCACACAACTTGACCACTTCACACAGTGACTTGTTTAAACCAGTAGTTATAAAAAAATCCCAGATTTCTGGGTATTTCTTTATAATTAATGTCAGTTGTTTCATAAATGACACTTAACTGAGAATGCAAAGCTGGGATATCAAAAAATTTTCATTATTTAATCGTAGTGAAATAAATTCCCCTGTGGAAAATTTTGATGAATTATAATTAGAAATATTAAGATTATATATTAATTCTACAAATTTTAAATCGTTAAAATTTTGAAAGCTAGAATTCATTTGTTGTAGAATATTATCAAAAGGTCTCTTTGTTTCCTCTGTTTTCTCTGTCTCCGAAATTACCAATCTTCATTATTTTTCTTTCATGTTCAAACCCCATATGTTCAGTTTTATCCCAAATGTTTTTAAACTGCTCTCGTTTTTTTAATTATCGTATTAATAAAGTCATCAATTTGTCTTATACAAAATGCAATACCATTTGATTTCTGTAAAATGTCAAATAAAAGATCTAATCAGTAAAAGGAAAAATCTCTGCAAAAAATTTAAATCAAAATATTCTTTAAGCGAATGTATGTAATACCTAAGCACCCCTTAGCAGCAGTAACAGTCGGAGCATCTCACTTTCGGGAAGGCGATAGGACGATCGCTTCCAGGGTACCAAAATTCGCGCGACTAGTGGGTGCGGTCATTGAACCCTGACCAACTTTTAAACGGGACAACTGCATGACAAGCGGCGATTTTGAGATGCGCTTCTGTCAGGAGTGGACCGAATAGTTGAATTGTGTGCATATTGAGTTCGTTCGTACGCGATTAATTTTTAATATCTTTCAATGCCTATTGCCTAGGTAATAGGTATGTAGATTACTTGGATTGGGGAAAAATTTTTGATTATTAAATATTAATTAATAATATATTTTCTTATACCGACGTATAAATAGGGAAGCGGTGCTTCCTCCGCTTCCATGGACCGCACGCCTCTGCATCGATGTAAACCTCCTCGATGGCATCGCGATGGATGTTTAGCTAAACCGTCATCGCGACTTACCTGCTCTGTTCGCTTCCATTAATTACAATGTGTTTGTTTTACATAGATGTTGACATCGACCGCGACCGACAGCTACAGCTCCACCGCGACTTACTTGTTTTGTGCTTACCCTAAGACTACAATCGAGTTTTAATTTTAATATTTTATATATGCTAGAATATTCCACAGGGTGTTCCGAACTTTAAGGAAAAAACAAAGTATGATTGTTACACCCGGTGTAAAATGACATTTACCTTTCTAGCAACAATATTCTTAGATAATAAGGCTATAACATACTAAAAAAATTACTCAAATCGGACAACTGGTTTAGAAAATTCGAGACATCAAAATGTCCCATTTTTAAGGTGTTGCTTTAATTTTGCCGGTGTGTGTAATTCTTTTGTTTTTCTCATAAAACTCAATTGCTTCTTCCTCTTCTTTTTTATTGTCCTTTCTGCTAATAACTCCCAGTAGTCGATGCAGAAGTATTTTTGTTCAAATAAAAAAGATCTGATAACTAAAAATTAACCAGCCGAACAAAGTTTAGTATAATACAAAAAAGAAACGAAGATAAAACTTATTATTATTTATTAAAAAATAGTATTTCTGGAAAATATTACTAAAATACATAATTACAACCCAGACCCATATGTTTTGTTCCATATAAGATAATGTTCCAAATCCTTTGGTGACACACTAGATCTAACTCTATTCAATGATTTTTCAAAATCTTCCATTAATAGCGGCCTCACTTCATTGGCTTGTATATGCTCAATCATACTCATATCTATTGAACGTATAGGGCCCAAAGATGCTTCAGAACACAAACTTTTAATATCTGCTCCTGAATATCCATCAGAAAGTTTAGCAACTTTTTCGAAATTTTCAAATGTCAGCTGATGGTTCTCGTTCTTGATTAACTTTTGTATAAGTTGCAATCTAGCCTAAAAATAATATATTAGCTATAGTTTCGCCAATGCTGTACTTAAAATAGTGTTTGCTATGAAGTAAATCATTTATTTTAATTTCGAAGGTAATAAAAACTAGGAATTCTACATATAACTATTTTGTACGTGTATAGTAAAGTAAGAAATATTTCATAGAATAAAGAGGTAAAAGCTAATGTGGAAAACAATTAAAAAAGGACCCCGCAACAATACTTATGGAAAAGTGGCCACGGTCAAATTTAACGAAAGTTTGGTCAATGATAGTTCTCAGTGTGTCGATTAAAAAAATCCATGGGACCTATACTAAATTTACAAACAAGATGCAGAAGAAATAAACAAACCAAGGTACGTTAAATGCGAGCACTCCCGAATTCGGGAGTGCTCCTAGTAGCATTTAACGTGTCTTGCTTTGTTTATTTCTACTGTATCTTGATTTAAATTTAGTATAGGTCTGAAGAACTATTATTTTGAAGCTACAGCCTTCTGAAGTTGTTGGATTCGGGTGCTCGATTTATTTTAAGTGCATTGATTCACGGTCAAGTTAACGAAAATATTTATTATTGAAAGAAGAGAAGACTCATTTTCTGCATGCATATTTGCGTGTTGCATATGAATTCGTGGTCAAAATGATGCATCATATTTTAGTCTTCAGAAAATCTCCGAAAAGTCCTCAGAAAACTGAAGAAGTATGATAAAAAGTGCTGCTAGAGCGACATAAGAATTATCATGTTTTCATTAATGCTTCACGCTTATCCAAATCAGTATAGCTGCATTTCCGCCTCATCTTTAGAAAACTACTGAACAGTGGCGGATCTATGGGGAGGAATGGGAGAATTCCCCACTAACACGCTCTAGAATTAAATAAAAAATTGTTGTTGAAACAAAACAATGTTGCTGACATGAAACTTAAACTACAGACAGACAAATTCAACCCAATTAATTCGACAGTTAGGAAAATTAAGGGAACTTATTGCACATAAGTTATTATCTATGTCTTTTCTGTACTTTGGGTTTATCTTTTTTGTCTTTTGGTTGGTGTTTCATTCGAAGTCCCGTCCCCTCCAAGAAAAATGTCTAGATCCGCCACTGCTAATGAACCGCCTTCAGAAAACTGAAGAACAACCATATCAAGTGCTGCTAGAGCCGCACAAGACCTCTCACGCTTTCACGCATGCAGAATATAAACCTAATCTCCGCAACAGCACCATGTGATTTTGATGAGAATATGGTTGAATTGGGATTCATAACAGTTCGAATATTTTCTAGGTTTCGGCAAGCTATAAACACCAAATATTCGTTTCCTACACGGTTGATGAAGAGAATGATGAAGATAAATCTACAGAAGACCCGATTAGCAGGTACTACTGCACGTACATGTCAATCTGGTGCGAGAACTGTGGGTACTTGTGCTCATATAACCAGCTGTGAGATTACGAACACTCGATACGAATCGAATCTGCCATGTTTTACCGTACTCTAGCTGGTTATATGAGCGCAAGTACCCACAGTTCTCGCACCAGATTGACATGTACGTACAGTAGTACCTGCTAATAGAGGCTTTTGCAGAAAACCACAAAAACACGTTTCATGTTTCCGGGAAATCGGCCAGCGCCACTGCGCCTGGCGGCAGCGTGTCCGGCTCCAACACGCCATGTCGTCAGTCGTATTAGCGCAGTTTTCGAGACTAGTCTCAAATTTTACTAATTTATTAGTGAAATGTTTTCGTGGCGTTTCCAAAAAATGAGCGGAAAGGAAGGAGGTGCATTTTGGGAACGACAAGAGTTAGAAAAACAACAAAAATTAAATGCAGTATTAAAAAAACCCCCAAGATTCAGCTTTTTACCAAATCAATGGAAGATAGTATACCAACGAGCACTTCTTTTCAAAACGATCCAATTGCAACAGTTTCAGATGTTTTAGAAGGTAGGTTTATTTGACTGTTTTAGTTAGGTACTTTTTTAATAAAATAAAATTTGCAGCAGGATCTTCATCACGTCGAGATGATTCATCCACAGCAAATTCAGACCCACTTGTGATATCGAGTTACATCCTGAAAAGAGTTCTCCTGAACGTCAAATTCTAGTCGAAAATGGTGCTAATCGAGTTGATTTACAAGATACAAAATTCTGGCCAAGAAATTGTGTAGATGAAGTGCTGAAAGAATTCAAAACGCAGGATCTTAATTCGTTAGACTTTGAATCTTCAAAAAGAAAAATAGGAAAACAAAACAGGTACTTCACTATCACCTTTCTATAAAGTTTTAAAGAATGGTGGACAGTCATGAAAGGTCAGTCGCTCATTTAGAACATCTTAAAAATTTTATTTCAAGAAATTCATTGAGTATGAGAAAGATCGATGATTCTCTGCGGCAACAGATTGAACATGAGACCACATGTTGGCGAAACATATTACAAAAAGTCGTTAGTGTCATAAAATTCTTAGCTAGTCGGAAACTATCTTTTAGAGAAACCGACAAAAAATTTGGTTCTGCTAGCAATGGCAACTACCTCGGATTACTAGAGTTGTTGGCGGAATATGATCCTCTTTTAAAGGAACATATTGAAAAATATGCTTCAAAAGGCTGTGGTTCAGTATCTTATTTATCAAAAACGATTTGTTTTGAATTTTTGCAAGTGCTTTCGGACCACATATTAGAAGAAATAATTGTAAAACAAATTCATTGTGGCAAAATATTATTCAATCAGTGTTGACTCTACGCCTGATATAACACGTACAGATCAACTGACATTCATTATTAGGTATTGCTCGGACACCGGAACACCTGTCGAGAGGTTCATACAGTTTTTAGACAACACTGGCCACAAAGCCGAAGATAATATGGAAGCCAGCATTGTAAAAATTTTGTCCAACCTGAATATAAATATCGATGACTGCAGGGGGCAATCTTATGACAATGTGAATAAGATGTCTGGCGTTTATAGTGGTGTCCAAGCCCGAATAAAATCTAGGAATAGTTTGGCAAAATACGTAACATGTGCAGCCCATTCCCTAAATTTGATTGTGCAACATGCAGCAGAATGCACTATTTCTTTTTTTTAGTTGCTGAAGGAATTTATGTTTTTTTCTCAGCTTCAACTTACAGATGGAAACGACTCACTGATCTATTGAAAAATTGTGGCCATACAACATTTGTTCCAAAAAGAGTTAATGTGACTCGATGGTCAGGACGATTTAATGCATTAAAAGCTCTTAATTTATGCTATCAAGATATAAAGCAAGCACTTTTAGAGTTATCCTCTAACGACGACGAGAAGATGCCAGTTCGCTGTCAAGCAAACAATTTACACGAAAAGATGGCTACGTTAGAATTTGATACTTATGTTGCCTTTTGGTTCGAAGTACTGGAAAGAACTGACCTAGCGAGTAAATCTTTACAAAGCGCAAATATAGACTTACATACATGTTCGTCTTTGTATAGCTCGTTACAACATTTTTACGAGTCTCTTCGTGATCAATGTATTTTATTTAAACAAAAGGGGCAGCTCTTATCACAACAAAAGGATTACAGCAAAGAAATTAGTAGTCGCAAAAGAAAATTACAGTTTAACGAAACAGATACAAAAGAGATCCTTACACCGCAAAATAAGATTAGAACCCAAGTGCTGTATAACAAAATTGATTATTTGGCAAATAATCTGAAATCTAGAGGAAAAGCTTATGAAGATCTTGCCATCACTTTCTCATTTTTATTTTCTCTACCTCTTTCGGAGGATAACGTGATTTCAGACAAAGCGTCGCGTCGGTATTAGTGAATATTTATTCGAATAACTTGGATACATCTCTAGCAAGTGAGAGTATTCAATTAAAACATTTTATAATGTCACTACTAGGCCAAGTTGAGTATAAAAATCCAACAACTCACAGTGCTACTTTTGTGATGGAGCTTTTGCATAAAAATAATATCATTGCAACCTTCCCAAACGTAGAAATAGCACTAAGAATCTTCTTATCGTTGATGGTTACTAACGCAACTGGTGAAAAATCATTTTCCACTTTAAAACGGGTCAAAAATTATTTGAGAAATACGATGACGGAAGGAACATTAAAGTCGTTCGCTGTTTTAAATATTAATAATGATCTGCTTACAAAATTAGATTTTAATAAAATCATCGACCTGTTTGCAAGTAGGAAGTCCAGGAAAATTTGTTTGTAAATAATTATGTTAATTTACTTTATAAGTTGTGAGTTTGTGTCTTTGTGGCTTTTTGTGTATTTGTAATAAATTACTTGATAATATTAAAATAGTTTTAATGAATTTTTAACCTAAGACGCATCTATACCTAGTGGAGAGTGGCGGTATAGTATGACTTAGCCCCCGGCGGTCCATGAACTAAATCCGGCACTGCCTAAACATTTCAATTTTGTGAAGATATATTTAAACAAATATGAAAGCCTGAAATTGAGAATGAATTTTCAAATTCCAACGTATAATTACTCAAACATTTCAATAGGGAACAAATTAAAAAGAGAGAAATAGAACAAACTATGGTCATACACAGAAATCAATAATCAAAAAGTAGATAAACCAATACAAAATTAAGCAAGCGAAAAAAGAATGTGTGTGTACTTTGTACGCACGTAAGAAGTTATACTTCTATTATAATATAATCTAACTTCATATTATGAGTTCAACGAAATCAATATACCTATCTACTTTAAACAGTTTTTTTGTATTGTATTTAAATATTAAACTAATTTTAGAAAGAACAAAAAGAATACCAAAAATAAAAAAAGGATATTATGACTTTGTCAGGATTCTAACAGGGTACCTCTCGATCCCTAGGCGAATGCTCTACCGATCAGCTACCACCGCTTTTATATTCAGTCGATCATTTCTCGGACATAATTACAATCACGGTGACAGATACATTAATTGAAAATAAACATTTTTATATGGAGGAAAGACATCCATATAAGGAGGAAGACAAATCCACAGACATAAAAATTATAATAAATATCTTCTTCTTAAGGTGCCTATCCGTTCCGGATGTTGGCAATCAACATGGCTATCCTAACTTTGCTTGCTGCTATTCTGAATAATAATAATAATAATAATAATTTATTCAACAATAATAGGTACAATCTTTTTAGATATTTACAGCTAAAGTGAATAAATTAACCCGAAGGTCGTCTCCGAGAGGTGTGGATACACCTGTTTCGGTAAATATGATATAAAATAATAAATAATAACATATTAACGTAAATAACATAAATAGCAACATAATACAATAAATAGATAGGTACGTTTTTTTTTAATTGTAAATACACACTTATGTTTTGGTAAATATGATACGTAGAATAAATAATATAATGAAAACAATAAAATAAATACTTAGTTTAACAATAAAGCACGAATAATTAATTTTTTTTAACAATTATGTAAGGCTCAATTAGTTAGTAATATTTTTGAAGAATGGTGTATATACGCATGTTTTATTAAATATGATAAAAATAATAAGCAAAATAAATCAGTTTAAAACAATATAAAATTTGAAATATACGTATAAAAATTGGTAGTGACTCTAGAGTTTCATTTATTTTTTTTTGGTTTTTATGTATGTAAATTTAAGCTAGTCGTCGCTGGGCCATCGAAGTGTAAACATCGTTAAAGCGCTCCGAAAAAACCGGTGATTAAGAATTCTAATTATCTTATCAACAACAATAAAAAAAACCCATTAGCAATAAGTGAGAAAAAAAAAAAAAAAAAAAAAAATGTGTGTACCATTTTTATATATTCGGCTGCAATACGAAGGAAAAACAATCTTACTTTTTAATTCGAATAAGGAGTGCAGCCAGTCCCTTTAACTGCAGTTTTCTGCTCTTATTGGAGCGTCATCAGAAGGAACGTAGGCACTGTTCTCCTTAATCCAATCAAATCGCATCGAAATGTTTTCCCAAATATTGCAGCCAAAATGATGGTAATGGGTGGCTAGCGCCATCTGGCCGTAAAAATACGAAGCAAGTTTTCAATCCTAATAGCAAATAATTAATATTGAAAAATATCAAAAATTACTAAAAGATTTTTAAATTGAAAACTTACTGGTACATCCCCATGTATACGCCTCCAAGACTTCTACAATTTGCAAGTCATATGGATGCTGCAGTAAAGACGATAGGGAAGGAATTCTAAACCTTGCAATTCAAATCCCCCGTCTGCAGCCGGCTAGGAACTGAAAGATGCACCATAGTTACTCTACTGAGTAATAAGAAAATAAAATAAAAATGTGTGTACCATTTTTATATATTCGGCTGCAATACGAAGGAAAAACAATCTTACTTTTTAATTCGAATAAGGAGTGCAGCCAGTCCCTTTAACTGCAGTTTTCTGCTCTTATTGGAGCGTCATCAGAAGGAACGTAGGCACTGTTCTCCTTAATCCAATCAAATCGCATCGAAATGTTTTCCCAAATATTGCAGCCAAAATGATGGTAATGGGTGGCTAGCGCCATCTGGCCGTAAAAATACGAAGCAAGTTTTCAATCCTAATAGCAAATAATTACATGGGGATGTACCAGTAAGTTTTCAATTTAAAAATCTTTTAGTAATTTTTGATATTTTTCAATATTAATTATTTGCTATTAGGATTGAAAACTTGCTTCGTATTTTTACGGCCAGATGGCGCTAGCCACCCATTACCATCATTTTGGCTGCAATATTTGGGAAAACATTTCGATGCGATTTGATTGGATTAAGGAGAACAGTGCCTACGTTCCTTCTGATGACGCTCCAATAAGAGCAGAAAACTGCAGTTAAAGGGACTGGCTGCACTCCTTATTCGAATTAAAAAGTAAGATTGTTTTTCCTTCGTATTGCAGCCGAATATATAAAAATGGTACACACATTTTTATTTTATTTTCTTATTACTCAGTAGAGTAACTATGGTGCATCTTTCAGTTCCTAGCCGGCTGCAGACGGGGGATTTGAATTGCAAGGTTTAGAATTCCTTCCCTATCGTCTTTACTGCAGCATCCATATGACTTGCAAATTGTAGAAGTCTTGGAGGCGTATACATGGGGATGTACCAGTAAGTTTTCAATTTAAAAATCTTTTAGTAATTTTTGATATTTTTCAATATTAATTATTTGCTATTAGGATTGAAAACTTGCTTCGTATTAAAAACAAAACAATATGTTCCCTTCGGGGAATCTTATTGGGTTCAGAAATGGACAACCAGTTTATCAACAACAAAACATACAGAGTGATCCAATAAATCTACAAATAACACAAACAACCAATAACCAACTACAGTGGCAGCCAACAATGATGAACCAACCAGAAAATGCAATGAACATGAATATGACAACTATGCAACAACAGTATCATACAACTCCTATACAGACAGCAAATACAAACTATCTCTCTCAACCAGTTCAGCAGCAAATGCCGACATCAAGTAAAAATAGTGCAAATATCGAAGACAGAGAAACTCACTATATGACATCAACCAGCGAAGATGAAGAAGAAAATCAGACAAACAGTAAAAACGCTTGGCAAGTCATGGGAAGCAATAAAAGGAAGAAAATACATAACAACAAACCAAATCCAAGCGAAATTGAAACAGGTAACCGATTCCAACCGCTGTCGAAAGAAACAGAAGAAAATACTGGAAACGCAGAAACCAACAAAATACCAAAACCTCCACCAATATTTGTACACGGGGTACAGGATTTCAACGAGATGACAAAGCAATTAGAGGAAATAGCGAAAAAAGAAGAATACCAGACAAAAAGTTTAATAAACAACGTTGTCAAAATAAATTGTGAAACACCAAAAATATACCGAAAATTGGTTAAGGAGTTCAAGGAAAAATATATATACCATCACACGTACCAACTAAAAGAAGAACGAGCCTACAGAATCGTGATCAGATACTTACATCACTCAACCAATACTGATGACATAAAAAGTGAGCTATCTCAGTTAGGGCACAAAGTGAGAAACATAGTTAATGTAAAACAACAAAAAACCAAAGAACCGCTTAATCTCTTCTTTGTAGATTTAGAACCCGCGCAAAACAATAAAGATGTCTATAATATAACAGGCCTACAGAACAGAGTAGTACACATAGAACCTCCACGAACTCAAAAAAACAGTATAAAATACAGTGCATGAGATGCCAACAATATGGACATTCCAAATCATATTGTAATAAACCATTCGTCTGTGTAAAATGCGGAGGCTCACACAATACCACCACGTGCAAAAAGTCAAAGGAGACGCCAGCCATATGTGCGTTATGCAATGGAGGCCACCCAGCCAATTATAAGGGATGTGATCACTATAAGAAACTTACCAAAGGAAGCAACAAAAACAATGGAGAGCATCAAAACCCATCAGCAATCTACACAAATGATATATACACAAGAAACACACAACAACTATCCAATCCACTGCCCCAGGGCTTGAGCTACGCTGAAGTAACTAAACACAACCAAACAGAAGATACAACCACTGTGTTAAACAAGTTTTTGGAAGAATTCAAGAATCTATTCAACCAACTAATCCAACAAAATAGCATGGTCCTCAACATGCTTACCATGCTTATGAACAAAATGAAATAATGGCTAAGTTTCTTCGAATAGCCCAATGGAATGCCAACGGCCTTCCAAGCCATACAGAAGAAGTGAAAATATTTCTAGACATAAATAAAATTGACATATTTTTAATTAGTGAAACGCACTTTACGAACAGAACTTATTTTAACATACCTAAATATAAACTATATCATACTGAGCATTCTGACGGCACAGCCCACGGAGGTACAGCAATACTCATCAAAGAAAATATTAAACATCATGAACTACTGAAGTACAAAGAAGAACACATCCAAGCAACGACAGTAAGCGTTGAAGCACTTCCACATAATGTCAACGTAACAGCTGTGTACTGCCCTCCTCGCCATAATCTAAAACGAGAACACTATGAAGAATTTTTCCAAACTTTAGGACCAAAATTCATTGCTGGGGGAGATTACAACAGCAAGCATACCATGTGGGGGTCACGACTTATAACAACAAAAGGCAGAGAACTTGCACATGTTATACAAAATAAGAATTACTCATTTATCTCAACGGGAACACCAACATACTGGCCGACCGATCCCAACAAAAAACCAGATTTATTGGACTTCTTCATAACAAACGGTATTGGTATAACTTATACAGATATAACACCAAGCTATGACCTAACTACTGACCATAGCCCAATAATAGCAACGGTAAGTACAACAGTTATCACTAAAAAACCAAAACTCCACCTGCACAACAATAAAACAAACTGGGACACTTACCGACAAATAATTCACGATACTATCGAAATAACAACGAGGCTGAAAAAACCGGAAGAAATAGAAGAGGACTATAACAAATTTATAAACATACTACAGTATGCAGCTAAATCAGCTACCCCACAAAGTAGTCCCAACACAAACATAAGTAATATACCTTTAGAAATAAAAAAACTGGTAGCTGAAAAAAGAAAGGCTAGATCTGCATGGCAACGAACACACACACCAGACAGCAGAACAAGATACAATCGCATCAGCAACAAATTAAAATCAAAGCTCCAAGAAGTCAAAAATGAGTCATTTACGAATTACATCACCAATCTATCAAGACAAGACAACTCTATATGGAAGCCCATAAAAAGTAAGAGAAAGCCAATAACAGCATTACCTCCAATACGTAAAAATTCAACCCCACCAGGACCATGGGCAAAAAGTGATAAAGAAAAGGCTGACCTATTTGCCGAGTATTTAGCAGAAGTTTTTACTCCACTAAATCACGACCAAGTACCAGAAGCGAACCAAATATTAGAAGAACCACTACAGATACAGGACCGAATAAAACTATTTACTCCAAAAGAAATTATAGACGTAATTGCCACCCTAAACCCAAAGAAGGCACCAGGCGAAGATCTGATAACCGCAAAAATGTTAAAATAAATACCCAAAAAGGGCATAGTTAAACTACTGCACATATTCAATGCAATACTTAGATGTGACTACTGGCCCAAAGCACTCAAAATTGGACAAATAATTATGATACCAAAGCCTGGCAAAAACCCTCTAGATGTCTCATCATATAGGCCTATCAGCTTATTACCAACAATCTCCAAGTTGCTTGAAAGACTTATCCTAAACAGAATAAATGCAGAAATAAATCCACAAAATTGGATCCCAGATCATCAGTTCGGATTTCGACAAAGCCATTCAACGATACAACAATGCCATCGCATAGTCAACGCCATCAACCAGTCACTTGAAAATCACCAGTACTGCACAGCAGCCTTTATAGACATCAGTCAGGCTTTTGACAAAGTCTGGCATCCAGGCTTGTTATGCAAAATAAAAAGAATTCTCCCAGCAAGTTACTACAACCTACTGAAAGTCTACCTACACGAACGGCAGTTTAAAGTAAAAGTTAATGAAGAAGTCTCGGAATACAAGCCTATTCACTCTGGCGTACCACAAGGGAGCATACTAGGGCCATTATTGTACATACTATATACATATGACTTGCCTACAAATGATAAAACAACCATCGGGACATTTGCAGACGACACTGCTATTTTTGCCAAGCATGACGATCCTATTGCAGCAACACAAAATCTCCAAGAGCATCTAAACTCACTTGAAATATGGCTGAAGAAGTGGAAGTTTAAGGTAAACGAAACAAAATCATCCCATATAACATTCACTCTCCGGACTGGAACCTGCCCACCAGTAACCATCAATCAAATAAAAATACCACAAAGTAATCAAGCCAAATATCTAGGGCTACACTTTGACAATAAACTCAACTGGAAACACCATATAACAAAGAAAAGAATGCAACTTGACCTAAAAACCAAAGAACTTTACTGGCTCATTGGAAGAAAATCCCACCTTTCAATAGAAAACAAATTGCTAATATATAAAGCAGTGATAAAGCCAATCTGGACTTATGGCATTGAACTGTGGGGCTGTGCTAGCAAATCCAATACTGTGATTATCCAGAGAGCGCAATCCAAGATACTTCGAGCAATAGTTAATGCACCATGGTATGTATCAAACCAAACTCTACACAAAGATCTAAAAATTCCATATGTAACCGAAGTCATCCGAGAGAAAACAACAGAAAACACCACAACAAACTAGAAGACCATCCTAATCCACTACTTCATCCACTACTGCAACCTGTCCACAATAGAAGACTCAGAAGAAGCTGGCCCTCCGACCTAAGAGGTAACTGAGGAAACATCGCTGGATGTTTACCTCTCCACGTCACCACATTTACAATAATTTAATTTAAAACCAACAAATTGACTTATAGATGTTTGTTTTATATCTGATTGTCAATAAAGGGAGATAAAAAAAAATTTAAGCTACTATAATGATGTCACAAAAATTTCTTGTTTGTTCCATCAGAAATGATTTTAATTTCTTTTTAAATAGAAGAACATTCTTAGTATTTTTGATATCATTGGGGATATGATTATATATTTTTGGGGCTAGAAATAGAAAACTTCTTTGACAGAAGGACTTTGTCATTTTCGGAATCATATAAAGGTGTTTGCCTCTTGTATCATGCTCATGTGATGGTAAATTGTTGTCTGTTTTCATGGTGTGATATTTTAAAGACACACAAAGAAAGTATAACTGTTTCAAGTCAAATATATTACTATCCTTATATAATCTATCTGTAGAGTAGGTGTATGGTTTAGACATAATAATTTTCAGAAATCTTCTTTGTATGATTTCCAGTGGGAGAATTTGTGTTTTTAGGGCGCTTCCCCAAGCCAGTATACCATAACGGAGATGACTTTCTACTAGTCCGTAATATAGTGTGCGAAGGTATATATTAGGTATGTGTTTTTTAAGATGTTTAAACTTATACAGGATAAACTGTAGCTTTTTAATGATATATTTAATGTGAAAGTCCCATTTTAGATGTGTATCTATAAAAACTCCTAGATATTTAACATTTGTTACGGGTTTAATATAAAAATTTTATTTATTATGTGATATTTGAAGGGGTTTGAAAAGATCAGTGGTCAAGTTAGAGTTAAATATTGGTAGATAAACAGTTTTCTTAAAATTGATTGTTAGTATTTTGTAGTCAAACCATTCTTTTATTAGTTGTAGATCACATTCTGCTTTTGTTTTTAATTCATACCAATTCTCAGCATCATAAATAATAGCTGTATCATCAGCAAACCCAATTATGTGCCCTGTACTCTGTAATGAAAATAATCCATTTATATATGGATTAAACAGGACAGGACCTAATACTGTTCCCTGTGGCACTCCATATGTTATACTTCTTTGTCCGCTTATTACTTCGGAGACCCTTACTACCTGTTGTCTCCCAGAGAGGTAACTTCTAAATAATTGTAAACAGTTGTCTCTTATACCAATTTTCTCTAAGGTTTGTAAGAGGTTATTGTGACTAACAGTGTCAAAAGCTTTGGCCAAATCAAGAAATACGCATAAGCAAACTTTATTTTTGTTAAGTGCTTCATATGCTTTAGATGTTAAATTCAAAATGGCATCTTGGGTGGAAGTATTTTGCTTAAAACCAAATTGGTGAGTGGAAATTAAATTATATTTTTTGATATATGCTGTAAGCCTATTTTTCAATAATAATTCAAATATTTTAGAAATATGCGGAATAAGAGATATAGGTCGATAGTTTGCAGCAAGAGTTTTGTCTTCATTTTTGTATATTTGATCAGAAGAATATGCAATTACCTACTGCAGAAACAAGAGTTTCCCAGAGACCTAAAGGAAGCGAACCTAGTTCTGCTCCTAAAACCTGCACAAATTTCACTATAATTCTTTTTTAAGATGTTTCTGCCATAAGAATGCCACAAGTCCATTTTCAATAAAAAATAATTGACTACTGTTGTTTTGAAGGCTTTAGGCCATATTCCTTTTTCTATACATATATTGATAATGTGAACCAATGGCTCGAGTATGTATGGTGAAATTGTTTTCAAACATTCTGCATTAATGTCGTCAATACCAGTTGCCTTTTTACACTTTAGTTCATTTATTATTGTTTCTATTTCAAATGTATTTGTAGGTAATAAAATCATTGAGTTTGTTAAGACAGTATTTTCATATACTTGGCGGGGATTAGTACTAATTTTTTCAGCCAAACTTTTGCCCATCAAATGTCTTATTAAATTCATTTGCAATATCAGAGGGCTCAGTCAACATATCTCCCATTTGGTTTTTAAGACTCTCAATAGGTACTTTTCCTTTTTTTGGTCCACTTAAATCTTGTACTACACTCCATAATTCTTTATTGTTATTTGAACTTTCTAGGATCTTATTTTTATAAAAATTCGGTTTTGTTTTGTCGATAAGTGAATGCAGTTTATTTCTATATGTTTTATATTTTTGTAATAAATCGTGATCATTTGGATGAAGCCTTTTAAGTCGATATAGTCTGTCTTTTTCACTAGTGGATTTTACTAGAGCTTGTGTAATCCATGGTGTAATTTTTGTGTTTTTTCTATTTCTTGTTTTATAATAAGTACATTTGGCAATATTTTGTTGTATAATTGTTATTAATTGATCTGCTGCTAAATCTGGACTGTTGTATTTCAGAATACAGTCCCATGTTTGTTTAGATATATCATCCACAAGTTTCTTGTAGTTAATGCCTTTAGTATAATATTGGTTTTTCTTTTTATTAATTTTTTTACTGAAGACTATTTGTAACGCTATTGCAAAGTGATCTGTTATATCAGTTTCTATTACCAGAGGAATAATATTATCTAAACTATTAATTTTTGATTTTATAAATATATGATCTAAGCAAGCTTTTATTCGAGTTGGGTTATTTATGGTGGATATAAATCCGTACTCGTTTAGGGTACTTATATATTCTATGGTATCATTATTTAAATCTAATAGATCAATATTGATATCTCCAACAAAAAGGCTGTAACTTTCAGAGTTAATAGTATTATTGTGTAAGAAATGTTGTAAATTATTAATAAATTGAGAAATACTCGGGTTATAATTTACCTTAGAGGGTGATCTATAAAAAGCAAAAACCATAATTGTATTGCTATTATCAATAATTAATTTTATTTTTAAAATGTTTGTTGGTCCTAGTTTTACGATATCATTGAAAGAATATTGTTGTCGATGTCGAAAGAATAATATGTCCGGTTGTCGATGTACTAAACCACTTTCTCAGATTTTGAAGCCAAGATATTCTTCTTCTCCCAGGTCCTCTCTTTCCGAATCCCTTGCCTTGAAGAATGAGTTGCAACAAGCCATATCTCTGTTCATTGCTCATAACATGGCCAAGATATTCTAGTTTGCGCTTTTTGATTGTGTTAATAATCTCGCATTCCTTGCTTATTCTACGTAGAACCTCAACATTAGTCACACGATCCACCCACGAAATTCTCAAAATGCGCCTGTAACACCACATCTCGAATGCCTCGAGTTTTCTCAAAGAAGCCTCGGAAAGTGTCCAGGCCTCTACTCCGTATAATAACGTAGAAAATACATAGCATCTGATGATAGAGATTTTGGTAGCAATAGGTAAATCGTGGCTTCTGAAAAGAGACTTCATCATTATGAACGCTGATCTCGCTTTTCCTATGCGTTGTTTTATTTCACTTGAGTGGTCCCACTGGCTGTTTATGTTGGTACCAAGGTATGTGTAGCTGTCGACCCTGTCGATTAGTTGTTGGTTAACCAAAAGCTGTGTATTTAATATTTCGCGCTTACTGACTACCATGTACTTTGTTTTTTTCGTATTGAGATCAAGTCCATATTCTCTACTTATATCTGATATGCGCGACATTATTCTTTGCAAACCATCTAGACTGTCTGCAAAAACTACAGCGTCGTCGGCATATCTAATGTTGTTCAGACGCACTCCATTGACTAATACGCCTTCCTGTAGTTCTCCCAGCGCTTGCTCGAAGATACATTCTGAGTATATATTAAAGAGCACCGGGGACAGAATGCATCCTTGCCTCACTCCTCTATCTATGGAGACTGCCTCTGTCAATATAATAAATATATTTACTAAAAACACTAATAATATATTCTTTTCACGCACACCTTATTTGCGCTACATAACTTAAAAGATGTAGCGACTAATATCATACTGTCGGTGTGCGCATGCGCCAGGCAATGTAAAAATTCACCCTCGTGCCTAAAGAAGTATAACTTCAAAATAAACGGTTAAAAACACACTGGGCATAAATAGAAGAATACCAGAAAAGACATGATAGTTTTAACACACACAAATAATTAAAGAATTAACTCACCACAATAGAAATAGAAAACCGGGAATACTGAAAAATACAAATGGGAAACTAGTGTTGAATACTACTAGAGATATACAGAATACATCAATGAGTTTTAAAGATATTCAAAGAGGAAATTATTATGGCATTAAAAATGACAAAAGAAGTAGATCCTGACCAAATCCCAGTAGAAATTTAAAAATGCATAAATGATGAAACCTTACACATTACAGTAGACTTGTTTAACACAATATACAAAACTGGACATATACCGAAACAATGGTTACTCTCCATCTCTTGCACTATCCCTAAAAATATAAACGCTAAAGACTACAGAACAATATCATTAATAAGTAATGTTCTCAAATTATTCTTGCACATTAGCATTCTTACATGTAGAAAAAGCATTTAATAGAGTATGGCATCCTTTTTTTCGGAGGAGGCAGCAGTATCCCAGGAAAAGCCTGGGACACTGCCCTCCCCTCCGGTGTGTATGAGATTCAGTCCGATGGGACATGACATAGTCTTCCCTATGGAACACACGAGCGAGTCAACCGCGCGAACGCAACTGCCTACCCACTAAAACCTCCTCATTTCCAGCAGCAGGCACTCGGTACGTGTTCTTAGCAAACGTTACGTCGGGTGCCCCGCTGCTGACCCTTCTATACTCCCTGTCGGTGAGGCCAACATGGTAGTATGTATGTACATACAGTTGAGTCCGCGAGTCTTTACCCGTGCGTCATCACTTAAAGCATACGAAATAAGTCGGAAATCTATTTCACGCAACAACAACTGACAGAAAGTGGCTACTGTTCCGATTACGGGTTTTATTATAAAATTTTACGTTATCAAATATATAGAATGTCAAATGTAAGTTTTGCTTCAAAATTTTTGCGCAGAATTACAGCTACATTTGAAGTAGCTTAATAAATTCTTTTATTATTATTGATTAATAAATAAATAGACAATTTATAAAAAAATCCAATAACATATTTTATTTTTGTTATTTTATTCACTTTGACGGAAATCTAAACACAGTCATTTCTTTACTGTGTGAATGACGTTAGCTTTGTATGTTTTAAATATTAATTGCCTAAGTTTAATTATTTACCTTAAAATTTCAAAGCCCAATATAAAATTAGTTGTGAAAACAACTGTTTGTGTAATATAAAGAAACTTCAAAACGCAAAAATTCGACAAAAACCGCAAAAAGTTCAACTGACTGACAGCCACAAAATTAAACAAATCAGAAACGTCAAACAAATTGTGCTTAAAATATGAAAACATACCGAATCGTCTATTTTTGTACCTATCTCTTTTCAATGCACTGAGTCTAGATGGATCATAAAAATAACATGTGTTGTTACTTAATAACAAACGGCAGCTGGTTTGTCATGACTTTCATGCATGGAAGAGAATGATGCTAGATAAAAAGTATGTGTTTTATCTCGCCAGGTATTAATGACGCACGGGTAAAGACTCGCGGACTCAACTGTAGATGTATAAAGGAATGTATAAATAAAGCCATACACATATCCAGTCGGTACATTATAAATACCGTTGCACGTCATCCCCCTTATAACAATTGACATCATATGTTGCCAACACGAAATATTTAAGTCGTAGGTCTGTTTCTTTTTATCATCGTTTAGCGGAGTACACTGGAATTCTAGCCACTAGACATATTTTATTATATAGGGTGTCCCAAAAGTAGCGGAACGGTCGAATATTCCGCGAACTAAACATCGGAGCGAAAAACTGAAAAACACGTTTTCAATAATTTTTAACAATATATCCAATGACACCAAACGCAATCCCTCAGTCCATCCCCTGGAGGTGTGGCGGGGGGTAACTTTGAAATCTTAAATGGAGACCCCAAGTTTTTATTTCAGATTTTGATTCCTTACGTAAAAGCAAGTAACTTTTATTCGAGACATTTTTTGAACTATGGATAGATGGCGCTATAATCAAAAAAAAAATCATTTATTCTGATGTCATAGGTAAATAATAGAAACGGTCTAATATCTGGAGAAATACACTTCCAAAGGAAAAACAAAAAAAAACTTTACCTTTCAACTGCCAGATGACGCTAGTCACCTAATCCATACACTTCAGTTGCAATGTGGGGATAAGCTTTCATGGTTGGTCACTTCGAGTATGGAGCAGCAGGCATACGCCTCTCCGAGGGTGACTCCAACAAGAGTCGAAAATCGCCGATTCAGAGTGCTGGACTGCGCTCCGTATTCTAAGTGAAAAATAAGATTGGTTTGCCTTCGCATTGCAACTGAATAAAAATGGTATACATTTTTATTTATTTCATATTAGTATTACTCCTATAGAGTAACTAGGTCCATTTTCCGTTGGAACTTGGCTGCAGACGGGGGTTGTGAATTGCATAGTGTAGAATTCCTTCCCTTTTGTCTTCACTGCAGCATCCATCTGGCTTGCATATTGTAGAAGCCTTGGAGGTGTTACCAGGGAAATGGACCAATAAGTTTTCAATTTGAAAATCTTTTAGTAATGTTTTTAATATTTTTCAATATTATTAATGTTGCTATTAGGATTGAAAACTTTACCTTTCAACTGCCAGATGACGCTAGTCACCTAATCCATGCACTTCAGTTGCAATCTGGGGATAAGCTTTCATGGTTGGTCACTTCGAGTATGGAGCAGCAGGCCTACGCCTCTCCGAGGATGACTCCAACACGAGTCGAAAATCGCCGATTCAGAGTGCTGGACTGCGCTCCGTATTCTAAGTGAAAAATAAGATTGTTTTGCCTTCGCATTGCAACTGAATAAAAATGGTACACATTTTTATTTATAAAAAAATACGTATTTAATATTTTTCAACAACCTATCGAATGGCACCAAACATGACACCCACTCTAGAACCTGGAGGTGGGGTGGGGGGTAACTCTAAAATCTTAAATAGCAACCCCCATTTTTTATTGCAGATTTGGATTCGTCATGAAAAATTAAGCAACATTTGTTCGAAACAATTTTTAGAATTGTTGATAGATGGCGCTAATAAATAGTCTTTTTCCAATTATAGCGCCATCTATCAACAATTCTAAAAAATGTTGTAAATAAATGCCATTTAACATTTTAAAGTTAACCCCCACCCCACCTGTAGGGGGTGGGTTAGAGGGTCATGTTTGGTGTTATTCGATAGGTTTTTGAAAAATATTAAACACATACTTTTTGGTTTTTTATTTGAAAGTGTATTTCTCGAGATATTAGAGCGTTTTTATAATTTACCTATGGTATTACAATAAATTGTATTTTCCGTTTATAGCGCCATCTATCCACAATTCGAAAAATGTCAAATAAAAGTTGCTTACTATTACATGAAGAATCAAAATCTGCAATAAAAACTGGCAGTTTCTATTTAAGATTTTAAAGTTACCACCCACCCCACCTCCAGGGGGTGAAGTGGGGGATTGCGTTTGGTGTCATTGGATAGATTTTTAAAAATTATTGAAAACGTGTTTTTCAGTTTTTCGCTCCGATGTTTAGTTCGCGAAATATTCGACCGTTCCGCTACTTTTGGGACACGCTGTATATGCGTAGAAATAATATTGGAAGATTTCTAGTAATGTAAATTTAAGGCACATTAAAACTTTTACCTTCAGACACTATTAAAAAACAAAAAATAGTTGATCTTACATGTTAAGTAATATATTTTAATATACCTCATATTCTGGCAGTGGTATGTATAACCTCTTAACGAATCTTCGTCGAGCTGCCTCGTCCAATTCCTGAGGCCTGTTCGTAGCCCCGATCAGAAGAATCTTTTCTTCATTATCGGTTGTAGCTCCGTCTAATTGGACGAGAAATTCCGTCTTGATTCTACGAGAACTTTCATGTTCTGTATCAGATCTTTGGCATAGGAGAGAGTCCACTTCGTCAATAAATATCACCTGAAATCAAAGATACAGAATAAGAAATAACACATAAATTCTAATCAAGAAGTGATACAGTAGGCGGTACTGTAGACTAGCCTCATACTAGGTTTTCTGTATTTTTAAAATTTAAATAATATTTTTAAAATTTAATAAAGTAATTTTATTATTTATGTTTATTTTTAAATAATTCTGCGGCACTTCTAACGGGGTGCTAATTGGATGCTAAATTTGCACCTACTAAAGTGTCATAGGGATCTATTGGGTTGTGAAGATTAGGTCTTAAGACCAAAAAGGTTTTCCATTTTAGTGGAGATTTCCATTTTTAATTTAATTTTCCATTTCCAAAAATCGTTTCATCCGATTATAGCGACATCTATCTATAATTCGGAAAAATTGTCGAGAATAAAATTATTTACAGAATAGAATTATTTTTACGTAAGGAACCCAAATCTGCAATAAAAATGGGGGTTCATATTTAACATTTTAAAGTAACTCGCGCACCCCACCTCCATGGGGGTCGTGTTTGGTGTCATTCGATAGATTTTTGAAAAATATTGAACACGTATTTCCAGTTTTCCGATCTGATGTTGATTTCGCGAAATATCGCGAGGTTCCTATTTAAAATTTTAAAGTTGGCCCCCGCACTGTGGGGATTGTATTTGGTATCATTCGATAGATTGAACAAGTATTTTTCAGTTTTTCGATTTGATATTGATTTTTTTTGCCGTTGGTGGGCAAAAATGGGCTTTGTGACTCGCCCATTTCCTTATGCCTCGCTCAAATCGTCAGATTTTTGAAATATACACTATTCTTCATGTACTTAACTTGTCACCTGATGTTTTTGAGTTTTTCCAAGGATAGATTTTTCTACGGACTGCTCCCAACGCATGCCCTGTATTAAGAGACCATATATGGCAAGGGTACATTTACAGGGTACAAGGTTTCTCCCCATGTGATTTTCTGACGCGCTCGAGTAACCGCAAAAATTACCGCTCGAGCTCCCCTACCATAACTAGGATGACTGACGGGTACTTGCAGTCCTTAAAAAATATATCGATGCATGTGGGATACATCTTATAGTCGAGAGGTAGAAGCGGATTTTACTCGTGATAAGTAATATGGGAAAACTATACGGGATATGTTGAATTAGTTGTGTACATGACTTTTCCCAACGGGCGGAAACCTGAGTGGGGGACGAGTGTAGCATAAGGGGTCAAAGTCGCGGTTTTTATTATTTTTTTTGTGACGCTTATGATCGAGATAGTGCACCAGAATTTGGGAATAAGTAGGTCATGACGTAACTAAGTAAACCCAGTAAAGCCGACCCAGGGGTGAATATAAAAATTATAAGGGGTTTTTTGTGACGTTCTTGATTGAGATAATGCACCAAAGTTTGGGAATAATAGACCATGACATAACTAAGTAAAATCCCCAGAGGCGGAAACCAGAGTGGGGGACGAGGGTAGTTATAAAGGGTTAAAGCCGCGGTTTTTATTATTTATTTTATGACGCTTATGATCGAGATAATACACCAAAATTTGGGAACAAGTAGGGCATGACGTAGCTAAGTAAAATCTTTAGGGGCGGAACGCTGCGTGGTCGACAAAGGGGTGAGGGCAGGGGTGAATTTAAAAATTAAGGGATTTTTTGTGACATTCGTGATCGAGATAGTGAACCAAAATTTGGGAGTAAGTAGATCGTGACGTAACTAAGCAAAATATCCAGGGGCGGAAACCAGAGTAGGGGACTAGAGTAGTTTTAAGGAGTCAGAAGTCGCAGTTTTTATTTTTTTTTTGTGACGTAGCACATTATTTTTGTCCCCCACGCAGCGTTCCGACCCAGCTGAACAGAAGGGGTCGTGAATTGTAAGTATTTGAATTCCCTCTTGTCTTCTTCGCTTCAGCATCCATCTGGCTTGCAATTTTTAGAAGCCATGGAGGTGTTACGAGGGAAATGGACCAATAAGTTTTCAATTAAAAATCTTTTAGTAATATTTTTAATATTTTTCAATATTATTAATGTTTCTATTAGGTTGAAAACTTTGCCCTCCTAATAATAATTATTGTTATCGTAGTTTTGTTTTGATTTTAATTTTTTGTATTGCATTTTTATTATCTGCGTGTGAAAGGACCGAATTTAAACATAAATAAATTTTCATAATTTATTTAGACGCACCCCACCTGAACCTCGATTTTTGACCCTTCGCTTCGTTACCGAACGTATTCGCTTCGTATCTGTTAGTGTACAGATAGCGAATGATCGATAACGAAGCGAAGGGTCAAAAATTGAGGTCGTATCTCTTTTAATATACCTACCACTTCGCTTCATCTGCAACACGATTTTCTACTATATCTTGCAACGATTATAAACGTATTTTTGTTATTCCAAATGTTGTAAAAACAACAATTTAAATCAATTTTACTGTACATTTCGACAAAGATTTTCGATGATGGCAAATGCGACCCTTTCTGTTCTAACATGTGGATGTAATAGAAAAACACGTGTGAACGCTTATCAGGATTAGTGCTTCCGTATATATATATATATATATATATATATATATATATATATATATATATATATATATATATATATATATATATATTATTTATCTATGATTAGTGCCTGGTGCTTCTCACAATTTTTACCAGAATCCCTGAAGCTCACAAAGGGAAAAGGTCGCTTCAAGTCGCTTGTCAACTTTCGCAAGAAAATGTGTGTGTGGCCCCATCGCCAAATTAATGTATGTGCTGTAATAGACGATTAAATAGACTCTTCTTCGCTACTATAAACCCGGTCATATAACAGTATTACCACGCTTTTAACTCATTTCACTTTGTCTGTTTTAAATTATTTTCTCAATTTTAACTATTTAGAATGGGAAATAAGCCACAATATTATTAAAAAATGATTTTTATTAACGTTTCGACGCCCAAATCGGGTGCCGTTGTCAAAATACAAAATACTATTAATATAAACAAAAATGTTGTTGCTTAGTAAAAAAATTCTTCTAATAATTTATTTAATTTGACTCATTTATATCGGCAATTCAGATACATATGATACATTTTAAAGTAGAAGACTTTAAAATGATATTGCCAATATTTACGAGTTGCGTTCCTGGGACGACTTTACTGAAAGATAGTTCATTCGATTACATGAAATCAACCCCAACTCAAGAATATCCGTCACAAAAAAAAAAAACGTTAATAAAAATCATTTTTTTTTTTAATAATATTGTGGCTTATTTCCCATTCTAAATAGTTAAAATTGTAAAAATGCCACAAGAAAATAGCTTCAGAACAAAATTATTTTCTGTTATTAAATGTTATCTATCAACCGACAATTTTTATTTTCCTCTTAAGGGTATAGGCGCAAAATGTCGCATGTCAGAATTTTGAAAGTATTTTTGAAAAATGTAAACGCAGAATAAAAGATTGCATTATTAGTCCATGTGGTGAGACCGCTCCCGTCTGGAAAATTTTCTGATTCGGTTTCTTTGTGGATTCCTATTCAAAAATGTCCCCTTTAAACAAATCTAAAGCGTACCGGACGGAATTTTTGGGCAGAAATTGTTTAAAAAATTTCTTTTAAACAAATACAAAATATCGCGTTTTTTTGCCCCGGAACATATATTTTTAAGTTTTGTGGGTCATTCTAAACAAGAAAGGTATCTTGTAAATTTTCTCAAAAATTAATAGTTTTTGAGTTATAGGCGATTTAAAATCTGAAAAATGCGAAAATACGCATTTTGGAGGCCTAAAAACTCATATTTAAATTAGTATTTTTGAGGTTGCCGGATACTTAAATTGAAGTTTAAACATTCAACTTTAAGATTCTGACGAATGATTGCGTCTAACCTTAATTTAAACCGTCCGTTTTTAATTGTTAAATATGCATGTCCATCCGATTTTTTTACCGGTGCGGCGAGCTCTATTTCAAAAATCTCCAATTTTTTTCCGAAAAATATGTTTTCTGGATTCTTTGGGATATTCTAAATAAAATAAGTTTCTTGACATTTTTCTCAAAATTTAACAGTTTTAAAGTTATAAACGATTTAAAATCCGAAAATGCGTTTTTTGGCATTTTTCTGATTTTAAATCGCTTATAACTTTAAAACTATTAACTTTTACGAAAAATGTCAAGAAACTTATTTTATTTAGAATATCCCAAAAAAACTAGAAAAAATATTTTTCGGAGGGGAAAATAGGAGATTTTTGAAATAGAGCGCGCCGCACCGGCAAAAAAATCGGATAAACACGCATATTTAACAATTAAAAAACAACGGTATAAATTAAGGTTAGACGCGATCACTCTTCAGAATCTTGAAGCTAAATGTTTAATCTTTAATTTAAGTATCTGGCAACCTCAAAAGTACCAATTCAAATATGAGTTTTTAAGCCTCGAAAATGCGTATTTTCGCATTTTTCAGATTTTAAAATCGCCTATAACTCGAAAACTATCAATTTTTAAGAAAAATTACAAGATACCTTTCTTGTTTAGAATGGTCCAAAAAACCTAAAAATATATATGTTTCAGGGCAAAAAACGTGATCTTTTGTATTTGTTTAAAAAAATTGTTTAAACAGTTTCTGCTCAAAAATTCCGCCCCCCACCCTTCAGATTTGTTTAAAGGGGGCATTTTTGAATAGGAATCCACAAAGAAACCGAATCAGAAATTTTTTCAGAGGGGAGCGGTCTCACCACATGGACTATATTACCGAGGGCAGAAAGTCCCTTAGAATAACCAAAAAAAAAAATTTTTTTGAATGAGATATTTGAAATTAAAAGTCACGCTAAAAGACTTTCGGACCCCGGTAATAACGTAATCTTTTATTCTGTGTTTAAATTTTTCAAAAAATACTTAATAGTTTTTTCAGGATTCGAAAAAAAAATGAATACATTTAAAACACATTGAATAATTTGACAGGCGACATTTTGTGCAAAGCCTTCTACAGGCTTTGTACAAGCCTAAGTGCAACCAAAATCATTTTTAAACTACTCGCTTTGAAGTCCACTATTAATATCGAAGAATATAACTCTGTCTTGACATTCCCTTGGTCCTAAAATATTAGAAAACGTCCCTTCAGAGAAAAGGAATTAATTAATACTTTTTCAACGTTTCATATAGATTAAAATAAAATCCTACTACCAAATTTGACTACTTACAGCTGGTTGATGTACACGGGCCACTGCAAATAAAGCTCGAACCATCTTCTCACCATCACCAATCCATTTGGAGGTTAAAGATGAAGCACTAATACTGAAAAAGGTTGATTTGCTTTGTGAAGCCACACATTTGCCTAAAAAATGTTAAAATATTCTTGATCAAAGAAAATTGGTTTAATTTTAAAATGATAGTTCACAAAGTGTTATTGTCCACTAACTTAGTGAGTTTAAAAATAAACTTTTAAATTATTACTATTGTTAGGTATTAAGCATTACATTATATTTACAGTCTTAAATGAAGACTTTCAAGTACTACTTCTTTTCCCAATCACTCATGTATCATATATTATAATCTGGTTATTCTAAATGCGCCCTTCCCTTTCCAAATTAAAAATTGCTCTTCATATTTTAGTATATCATAATTTTAAAAGCAGTATTTAATTAGCATATCATAATTTTAATAGTTATTTATGATATAAGTGTTAAAAGTACACGTTTAAGGCACGCATGTGAAAGTTTGCAGAATGAGCGAAAGCGAGTTCTGCAATTCACATGAGTGCCTTAAAAAAGTACTTTTTAACACGCATATCATACAATATTTTTTCTACAAACGTAATTACAGGACAATATCTACAAAAACTTTTACTTGAACTTGACTGACATTCCAATTTTATATTTTTTTGACATTACATCAAAATTGCATATACGGTCAATACGAACTGCAGTGCCTTAAAAAATTTTTAAAGCACCAGTGCCTTAAAGTAGCATTTTTAACGCTCGTATGGAGTGCGAAAAATTGCATTTTTAACACGGTTGTAGAAAAAAAGCAATTTTTATTAATATAGCATAATTTTAAAATAATAGTTCACAAAGTGTTATTGTCCACTAACTTGGTGAGTTTAAAAACATACTTTTAAATTATTACTATAGTTAGGTATTAAGCATTACATCATATTTACAGTCTCAAATGAAGACTTTCAAGTACTACTTCTTTTCCCAATCACTCATGTATCATATATTATAATCTGGTTATTCTAAATGCACCCTTCCCTTTCCAAATTAAAAATTGCCCTTCATATTTTAGTATATCTTCAAAATTATTAATAATAGGTACCTTTTCAATCATGCATACTTGCATGAATATGTTTTATTCTTTTTCTTCTGGTAGCACTACAACCCAGGGTGGATTTGGCTGACTGCACAACTCGCGTTTTGCTGTCTGAATTCTCTCTTTTATTCCTTCCGTGATATCATTACCTGTAGTGATTGTCGCTCCGACGTATTCAAAACTCTCCACTCTTTCAAAGTTGTATAGGTCTATTGTAACATTTTGCCCTATTCTATCTCTTCTCTTTTGTCTGTTAATGCACATGTTTGGTTTTCTCTTCGTTGACCCGTAGACCCATCCGCGTATGCAAGTAGTAATTTTGGTCCATTCATTGTCAGTAGTTTTGTTCTAATTTGTGCTGTTCTTACTACTTTCTCCACGATTATATTAAAAAGGAGATATGACAGCGCGTCTTCTTATTTCAAACCGCTGTTTATTTGAAACGATTCTGAGAGTTTGTTAACTATCCGTGCTGTAGATCTACAGCCAACTGAAAGTTCTGCCATTGCATTCCACATCTGATCCCTTTTAATGCTGACGTACGCTTGTCGCAAATATATGAAGATATTATGGATTGACATCCTTTTTAAAGCAGCTGGCTTAAAGTAAAAATCTGATCTATGGTCGATCTATTTTTTCTGAATCCGGATTGGTATTCCCCTATGAAATTTTTTACAAAATATGTTAGCCTACTTAATAGGATGTTCGGTACGATCTTGTACTAGTGGAGTCACTGAAGGTGGATATGAGCTATTACCTCCGATTTCGTTGAACCTCCATCGATTTGCATGAAAATTGGTGAGCGGTTAACTTGCGCTTTTACCCTGGGGGTGGATGCCACCCCTTCTCGGGGGTGAACATTATTTTATCCAAAATAACCCCATAATTCGATAGAGGGACAAATTTCAAGCAAAATTTGTTATATAAAGTTATTAAAATAAATCAAAACTTTTTGGGTTATTAAAGATCAAAGATTTTAATTTTTCTTGACAAAAATGCATGTTTTTAACCAATTTTTCATCAATAACTCAAAAAGTGTAAGTTTTTACAAAAAAGTTATTATTTTCAAAAATTGAAGCTAATAAAAAATGAAACAAACCGCTTACTACAAAAACCTTTTAATGTTAACTAAAAGTGAGTTATAGGTAATTGAATGTATATTTTTTTCGGCGAGTAAAAAACTCTAAGTATTGAAGCTGAAATAACGGGAAATTGATGAATTTTATAACATAAACTTATTAAAAATTTGTCAAAGTACTTAAAAATAGCTATTAAATGAGCTCCCGAACATGTTGATAGCGTTAAAATTTATGCTCCAAAATTTTTTTCAAAATTTATCTTTTAAAAATTTTTCCAAAAAATGTTATTGTTTTTTTTTTAATAACTCCGTTCGTATTTAGGATATCAGGTTCATCTAAAAACTGTTTGAAAGTTAATTCCAAGTGCTATTTAAGTACGTTGAACCTAATCTTTTAAACCCCTTACTTTTTTAAAAATAAAAGGCTAAATGACCCCGGTTGCATGGTTCCCACAGCAAAATTTAAGATTTAAACGTATATTGAGTATTTTTGGAGTTATTATCAAAAGAATATGAGAATTACAATAATTTTAAAAATTATGATTTTTTTAAATTATATCTTTTTTTCAAAAATATGCATTCTAAACCGGTCAAAATTATCGACAACATTACTTATGCTAATATAGAGAAGTATTTGTAAGGATTACTATAAATTTTAATTTTTGTGTAAATGGCGTATGTTTTATTTTTCAGTTTTTCCTAAAAAATTCGAAACGGTTCTTTTATTTTCATTATAACTTGCCTAGTTTTGACGCTATTACCTTGTTCTGAAGCTCATTTGATAGGTATTCCGAAGTACTTTGGCAAATGTTTAGCAGGAATATTTTATACATTGCATCGTTTTCCCGTTATTTAAGCTTGAATACTTAGATTTGAGTACTCGTCGAAAAAAATACACATTCAATTGCCAATAACTCACTTTGAACTAATATTAGTTTAGTTCTTTATGTAAGAAATGTATTCAGTTTTTTGTTATCTTCAATTTCAGTAATAATAACTTTTTTGTAAAAGCTTATAGTTTTTGATTTATACGTGAAAAACCGATTAAAAACATGCATTTGTTTACGAAAAAATAAAATCTTTGGTCTTTAATAACTCAAAAAGTGTTGATTTATTTTAATAACTTTATGTAACAAATTTTGCTTATAATTTGTCCCTCTATCGACTTATGGTATTATTTTTAATAAAATAATTTTCACCCCCGAGATGGGGTGGCATCCACCCCCAGAGTAAAAGCGCAAGTTGGCATCATGTCACCTTTGTTCCTTGAGGTATCCTCTAATTACTCACCAATTTTCATGAAAATCTATGGAGGTTCAACGAAATCGGAAGTGAAAACCTTCAGTGACTACACTATACGTCGTATTAAGTACGGAAATACCTTTATAATTAGAGCACTTATTATTGTCTCTCTTTTTGTGGATGAGGATTATTACACTTTCGCGCCATTTTCTTGGAATCTTCTCTTCGTTCCATATAAGTCTTATTAGTTTGTGCAATTGTCTATGTAGAAATTCTCATCTGTACTTAGGAATTCGGCCAGTATATTGCCAGAGCCTGAAGCTTTTGCGTTCTTCAATTTGTTGATGGCTTGCAATATTTCTTCTATGTTTGGGTGTTCTAGCCGTAGGTCCAACCCAATGTATACAGTAAGCGCAACCCTATGTATTGGGATACACTGCATCTCAGTAATCATCCTATTAAGACAAATTCTTTAATAATTAAATGTCTTTGGTAAAACAAATACGTTTGTTTATAATAAATACGATTGACCTACATTACCACATCAATGCATGCGGTTTGGATACAAGGTCAGTTTGAAATAATAATTAGTATACGTTATTTATAATCTAGTCGATTCAGCAGTTTTAGTATCACTCTCACTTTTTGTTTATATAAAAACAATAAACACGGCAATCCACTTTTAGTTATACTTTCACGGAGAAAAGATTAGTCAATTAGTATTTGAGATCCCAGCGGGCAACATCACATCTATTAAATATTATACCACCAGCTCCTTACCGTTATTACTCCAACGTACAAATAAATGTATTCACAGTGAGTATTGTTACTTCATCAACCCTTATGGTAGGGGGTAACCACCCCTTAATTATCTGAGGTGGCTCAGAAGCTAGGAGCCACCATACCTACTAGATACATAGGAACATTGAGCTATTACGGTCCTGGACCCTTCATCTGTTGCAATGTTTATTTTTATGTCTAGTGACGTTTAGAACGTCAGAAAATTTATAGAAACTGAATATTAACATAGAAAGTTGACAAATAATAGGTCAGCTGTATTTGACGTTTAAAGTTGTCATTTTGTCAAAGTTGTAAAAGTTTTAGAGTCATTCCATTTCAAATCACTCAATTTTGGAGCAAAAAAAATTTTGGACCTCCGATTTGTCTGAAAATTGGTATATAGCTTCTGCGGGACGTAAAAATAAGATATTTAAGGTCAAAAAATCTTCTTCTTCTTTTTTTCTCAAAATGTTATTTTATGCGATTTTACAGTGATTTGGTGTTTATTTATACAAATTTGCATTTTCTATCGTAAAGTATCAATGGAAAACATAATATTTTAATAGAAGGGACTCAAAAATATCATTATATGGCATTATAACAAGTTACTTTGATTCAAAACAAGCTTTTGATCAAATTTTATAGTGTAGAAAACGTTAAAATACCGTTTTTTACATTTTTCTCCATTCCCAAAATACATCATAATCGATTTGGCTGAAAATTTGCCCACAGATAGACAAAACATGGGACTTTAAGTGGTAAGAAGGATTTGAATTATATTACAATACCAAAAAAGTTACATGCAATATTATAGTCAAAAATATAGGCGTCTACTGTAAGTACAATTAACTCGAAAATATCGACCTCACGACAAAAATTGTTAAAAAGAAATTGTAATAATTGTAAATACGATTTATTTGGAACAATTTCAGTTCCTACCATTTTTGTCGAAAAGTTAAAAATGGCGGAGATATTGAGCAAAACAGGTTCTCCTTTAAAATCAAGATGGCGGCTAACGTAACGGAGGAATTCATTCGTGATTTTAAATTTAGGCTACTATTGACTCCCCTATATATATCAGAAAAATAAAATTTTGGGCAGTTCGGCATTCAAGGTCAAATGCTATCCCGACTGAACTAATATATACTTTTGAGTCTGATATTACTGCATGTAACTTTTTTGGTATTGTAATATAATTCAAATCCTTCTAACCACTTAAAGTCCTATCTTTTGGCTATCTGTGGGCAAATTCTCAGCCAAATCGATGATGATGTATTTTGGGAATGGAGGAAAATGTAAGAAATGGTATTTTAATGTTTTTTACACTATAAAATTTGATCAAAAACTTGTTTTGATTCAGAATAACTTGTTATAATGCCATATAATGACATTTTTGAGTCCTTTCTATTGAAATAAATATTATGTTTTTCATTGATACTTTACGACAGAAAATGCAAATTTGTTTAAATAAACACCAAATCACTGTAAAATCGCATAAAATAACATTTTGAGAAAAAAAGAAGAAGAAAATTTTTTGACCTTAAATATCTTATTTTTACGTGCCGCAGAAGCTATATACCAATTTTCAGACAAATCGGAGATCCAAAATTTTTTGCCTGAGTGATTTGACATGGAATGTACCTTTAACGTATTGTAATATTCTTGGTGTTTGAATAAAGTTATTTTAAAGCAGAGTAACAATACTATTAATTAATATATTTTTTATATGGAAAAACAATTATTTTGAATAGTTTCTTGACAGTAACATGACAGGGATGGAAGTCACATCTGAGAACAGAGCGGATTAGCCCATAATAAGCATAGCAATTAGGTACTTATCCATGTATCTAGTAACGTGACGCTTACTGTATATTCTCTTGATGTTCTTCCTCTTGATGTATGTTTAGTAAATTTTTGAAATGTTCTTGCGATGTTTGTAGCAGTTCTCTTCGTTGATTATTAATTCATCATTATTTTTTCTGAGTACAGACACGCAGTTAGGTCTGAAGCCCCTCTTTTGGTTTGATACCGATTTTTAAAATTCTCGACTATTTGACTGTTGTCTATTCCTTTCCATTTCTTCACATTTCTGTTATTCGTATTTCCTTTTTTGTCTCTAATTAGTTTTCTTGTTTCTCGGCGTGATGTTATATAGTTTTCTTTACTTTCTGTTTTTTCTTGGCATCCTCTATCAAACACGTTTTATGCTAGTGACAAATTATTTTTATGCTTTCTATTATACACCAAACAGTACAGCATAAAAAAATATTGTTCACTTGTTACAGGTAATACTGTCTAGCGCTAGTATTTCTAATTCTAAAAGTAGGCGAGTTTAAAAATTGATTCTTATCGCAGTTTAAACCCTATTTCTGATTCTAAAATGAAGTATATTTGACTCTAAAAATACCCACGGGATCGAAAGATACAGTTGAACAGTATATCTTATAATATGATTCTAAAAATAAATCCTAAAATGATGATCCGATTATAGGAGCATTAATTAGACAACAAACTGGCCCAGATTATTTGATGAAATATGCAAACTATAAGATCCTTACACAAAAAAAAACGAGAGAAATGACAGAGTATGGGAAGCATAGTTTTCTAATCATCTACGCATGGAGCGATAGTTTTTTATTTAATTTATTTTGTTTTACTCGCATTTTAATCGCTTTTAAACCAAAACGCCAGAGTTCGAATCGAAGGTTCCACAGCCGCAGAAGTAGAAATTAGGAGGGAGTTAGACAAGGATGTGTTCTGTCACCCCTGTTGTTTAATCTTTACTCCGAGTTTCTATTTAAAGAGGCACTGGAGGATTCCAAGAATGGAGTCAAGGTGAATGGCGTAAATATCAACAGCATCAGATACGCCGATGATACGGTGTTGATTGCAGATTCTGACTTGGGTCTAGAACGACTCATCTACAAGACCAACTCGACCTGTGAGCAATTTGGTATGAAAATAAACATTAAAAAAACCAAAGTGATGTCAATCCGACAAAACCAAAACGTACCTCAACCTTGCACAAGAAATGGGCACATTTTAGAACATTTCAATAGATTTAAGTACCTGGGATGTTAGATCGATAGCAGCCTAAATTCTGATCTAGAAATAAGATCAAGAATAGAATAGTCCAGAAAATCTTTTGAAAAAATCAAAAAACTGCTTTGTGATTCTAAAATAAAACTCGAAATTCGACTAAGTTTATCAAAATGCTACGTCTAGTCGACTCTTCTCTATGAAGTTGAGACATGGACCCTTAAAACGTCAAACAGAGATAAATTGGAGGCCTTTGAAATGTGGATCTAAGGAGGTACCCTCAAAATTTCAGTCACATCGCATACCTCAAACGAAGTACTGCTGCATAGAATAGGTAAAGAAAGAGAACTTTTCAACAAAGTGAAAGTTAGAAAAACATCATACCTAGGCCACATACTGAGAAATAATAAGTACAAATATGCTTAACTAATAGTGAAAGGAACGATCGAAGGAAATAGGGGACTAGGAAGGAAAATACTATCGTGGCTTAGATACATCCGACAATAGATAGGGCTAAATTTTTGAACAGCTAATAAGAACAGCTGAAGGCAGAGAAGAGTTTGCAATTGTAGTAGCCAACCTACATTGAGGAGGGGACACTTTAAGAAGAAGAATTATTATAAGGTAAGGCTCCACGGCTTATATTTACCTATTAGAGTTTTTCCCGTTCCAGGAGGTCCAAATAACAAAATTCCTTTTGGGGGTCTTCTTAAACCTGTGAATATATCAGGTCTTAGCAAGGGCCAAACAACAGCTTCTTGAATAGCAGTTTTGGCAAAGGATAATCCAGCAATATCATCCCAATGTAAATTTGCATTACAGTCCATTATTTCTGATTTAATAAGTTCTACCATTTTGGGCTCAATATTTTTCAATCGTTCATCCACGGGTTCTTCAACTTCCTTTGGTTTTATATCTTCATGGCTAAAAAAATAAATAAAATAATAAATATGTATTGAAAAGCTTGTTAAAGGAAAATGATTATACAGAGTGGGCCAAACAAAAGAGTCCACCTCGATATTTGGCAGTATTTATTAGATTTTAAGGAAATGAAGAAACAAGTCGATTTTTGATCTAAGGGGGACACATTTTTACGGTACATACATCTGTCATTTGTCAACCTCCTCCCTTCCACATCCCCCACCCCTTATTTTTAAATAGGGCATAGGGGTCGTGTGCTAGCTCATTTGAAAGGTTATTCAATTCTCTATTCAGTAATATTAACATTGGCATCATTATTTATACAGGGTGTCCAAGAAAAATTATTTTGAATTAAATTCATTGACACAAAAAGAAGAATGTATGTAATTTATTTAACTCAAAATACATTCTACTGCTGACAGAAAACATAAAAAAAATGTTTATTTGATAAATAAACATTGTTTGTTGCTTAAATTCAATATTCAACCTACCAAGAGACAGATGGGTGGCAGCTTGAACATTGAAATTAAGCAAAAAGCAATGTTTATTTATCAAAAAACATTTTTTTCTGTTTTGTGACAGCAGTAGAATGTATTTTGAATTAAATAAATTACATACATTCTTCTTTTCGTGTCAATTAATTTAATTTAAAACAATTTTTCTTGGACACCCTATATAAATAATTATGTTAATGTTTATATTACTGAATAGAGAATTGAATAACCTTTCAAATGAGCTAGCACACGACCCCCATTCCCTATTTAAAAATAAGGGGTGGGGGATGTGGAAGGGAAGGGGTTGACAAATGACAGATGTATGTACCGTAAAAATGTGTCCCCCTTAGATCAAAAATCGACATGTTTCGTCAATTCCTTAAAGTCTAATAAATATTGCCAAATATCGAGGTGGACTCTTTTCTTTGGCCCACTCCAAGGTTAATAGATTGGGCGTAGGTGTGTCGTAACTATAGACCAATCAAATGCTCGCTTTTTAAAGGCGGGAATACGTCACCCGTACGACACTTTTGAAATTGTCATAAGTTTCAATGCTAATAAATGGTTCAAAATCTTAGGTTTTGCAATATATTTTGGGATTTTTTTGGGTATAGATATATTAAGTGGTTCTTATATTGATAATTATATCAATTTTTCCCTTAAAAATCAATAGTCTGCTGACAAAAAAATAGAATTGATTTAGAGAAGATTTAACATTTATTGTGTGTTTTAAATGGAGATAACAGTTCAATTCGCACAAAAACCCAAAACAAAAGGTAGAAAAAGTTTAGCAAAATTACATACCTACTTACTTATTATGGTTTTTCTAGAATGTGCAGCATTTTTATCATATAGTCAAAAAAAAACTAATATAAACTAAATAATATAAATAATTTATTTTTAGATTAAAATACAAAAAATTATTTGTCCTTCAAGCACTAATCCATTAAAAATGTACCATGTATACGTATTAATTAAAAATTAAACAAATAAACAATATTAAAGAAAATTATATAGAAATATTCGGAAACGCAACCAAAACATAAAAAAAGAGGGTTAGGTTTGAACCACAAACAAAAACTGTCAAGTGTCAACCTTGACTTTGTCGTACGAGTGAAGTAGTCCTTCCCTTCCGCCTCGCTACCGCCCACATAGTTACGAGACAACCTACCTGCTATCTATGAACCTTGGGCCCACTCTGTATACTATATACAGTGATGAGCGCTCCAATAACCGGCAAAATAATGGAAAATGGAAAACATTAAGTTGTGAGGTAAAAAGAAATGAAACTAGAGGAGGTGGAAAACCTCCTCTATCGCTAAATTCCCCACCTCCACTAGTTTCATTTCTTTTTATCTCACAACTTAATATGTTTTCCATCTTTTGCGTTATTTTGCCGGTTATTAGCGCGCTCATCAGTGTACTATGTTTTAATATCATATAGCAATACAAAGCTAAAAATAATAACAGAATTTCTAATTTACTATGTGTCCTAGTATTATAGGTTTTATATGATACGACTAAGAGCCGGAATAGGTGAAATTTGCTAATCATTTTAGGCACGATAAAAGTCTATAACTTAAATAGTAGAACCTAAAAGAAAACGTTTAAACACTGCGCCGTCACTTTTCAGTGGCACATGCGTCGACAGTGGCGCAGCAAACTTTAAACTAATGGACGGGATAAATAAATGATTTATAAATTGACAGCATTAAGGCGCAAGGAAGATATTAAAAATATAAGATATAAAAACTATATGCCGTAAAAAAATATTGGTTCTGCAGCGTAAAAAAAAATTTCATTTTTCGCATACTTTCATTGATAAAAAAATTATAGAAAACTGTACGGCGTGTATGATTTTAAGTAAATATATTTATTTCACAACTATATTTTACTATGCCGTACAAATTCACTGGCCCAAATGCAGTTTTAACCCTTGCTCAACCCCCACTTTTTACGTAGAATAAGGTAATTTATTTCAGGCACCCTAAAACAAAAACATTTAGAAGGTTATATATAAAAATAGTCCCCAAATTATTATGCCGTACATTTTGAATGGCACATGAGGTCACAGTAGGAAAATGAATTTTCCGTTTAAGGTTTAGTAAAAAAAATTGTTGTCTTTTTTCAATTTATTAAAAATAGACTAGTAAAAAGCTAATCCCGTATAAATATTGTGGCACGATGAAGCAAAAAGCCTCCAAAATCGTTTGCATATTAACTGCAATAATTTTTTTCATGCATTGTTTTTAAATTTTTGTACGCGCGGCTACCTCACAATCTATTTTGTTTACTTTGCCTTACAAATTATTTTTTAACTTTCAATAAAGCCTTGTATATTTTTAAAATAATTCAACACAAGAAAGTGTTTAATACATAATAACCCAAAATTGAAAAATTAATATTAATTTTTATTTAAATTATACTTCTTTAGGCGCGATTGGTTATTCATCAAGAAAAAAGCAACTTCTTACGTTCGTACACATTTCGTATACACAAAGTACCTCTTTTTTATATAATAATATTGTATAAATATAATAATATTATATTTTATATTTATTATATATAATATTATTATTAATTAAAAAAATAATCAAGGATGAAATAGCTATTTGTATAACAAGGGAGGAAAGTGCTACTTTTCCTCCCGAGAATGAAGTTTACTGCCCGAGGCGTAGCGGAGGGCAGTAATCATTTAAGGGAGGAAAAGGCACTTTACTCCCATGTTATACATATGGTTTTTCCGCCTTCCTCAAATAACAAGTCATTTTTTCATTTTTACTTAATTTATTTATGTAACTATAACCAACAAAATATATTAAAACTAAAACCAGCAAGTAGGTACAATATAACTGTCAACTGTCAAATATAAGTCAAATTATTAATGTAAACATTGTTAAATCAAAATAACAATTTACTGTTTTTTACCATTTTGCAAAATACAGGGTGTTTTATAAATAAACGTTAAAATGTATAGATACTTACGTAATAGAAAATAGATATTGTACAGGGCGTCAATAAGTTATATTTCATGAATGAAATACCATGACGTCACTTTTACTTTTCCTCCCTAGGGAGGAAAAATATTTTCCTTCCTAGGGAGGAAAAGTACAACTGTGTTCCCTACAATAGGTCCTGAAAAGTATACTTTCGGTAGAGGTAGGTGGAAAACCATTTTGCTAATGATTTTAGACACCGTAAGAATCTATAACTTAAATAGTAAAACCTAAAAGAAAACGATGCGCGGGAATTCCGTGAAGCTTTTTAAAATTCACTGCATCTAGGTACAGCTGCACTGGAACTAGGTGGTGGCTAGGTTAAGTAAGTCCGGAGCAGTCCATTTTACGAACAAGGGGAGGTAGTCATACAGGAAATCGTAGGAGTCTTTGATATTATAATAATTACTTCCTGTACGACGACCTACCCTCGTTTTTTATACAAAATATACATTTTTTGGTTTTTTATTTTATTTGAATACCCATTTAATTAACCTGGTTTTGCTAAGGTGTAAACAATTGAAAAATCTATTCTGGTGAAATTTTTGAAAACGTGATTAAAAATGAATCGTACTTTAATTTCTGAGTTGGACCGTATATGAATTATCGATTTAGTTAAAGAAGGCCATTCACAGCGGTTCGTGGCGGAAAAAGTGGGTGTTTCTCAGAGTGATATCTAGCGGATATGGAATAGGTTCCTGGAGACAAACTCGATACGAAATAGAGCTCGGTCTGGTAGACCCCGAGTTACCAATGATCGACAGAATAGATATATCAGAATTTCCATCCGTAGAAATTCTTCTATGTCTGTACCAGGCCCCCAAAGAGAACTCAGGCATGCTGCAGGAGTCAGAGTATCGTTGGCTACAATAAGAAGAAGAATTTTAGACTCAGGTTTGAGGAGTGGTCGACCAATAAGAGTTCCTCACCTACAACCTAGACATGTTTTGGACCGCCTCCAGTGGGCTCCAGAACACATACAGCTCCCTCAACAGTTTTGGAACTTTGCGCTTTTTTCAGACAAGACCAGAATCTGTTTAAATAGTGATAACCAGCGAATTCGTGTGTGGAGAGAGCCAACAAGAGCTACACAACTAGCCACACACGAATTCGCCGGTTATCACTATTTAAACAAATTCTGGTCTCGTCTGAAAAAAGCACAAAATTCCAAAACTGTTGAGGGAGATGTATGTGTTCTTGAGCCCACTGGAGGCGGTCCAAAACATGTCTAGGTTGTAGCTGAGGAACTCTTATTTGTCGACCACTCCTTAAACCTGAGTCTAAAATTCTTCTTCTTATTGTAGCCAACGATACTCTGACTCCTGCAGCATGCCTGAATTCTCTTTGGAGGGCTGGTACAGACAGAGAAGAATTTCTACGGATGAAAATTCTGATATATCTATTCTGTCGATCAGTGGTAACTCGAGGTCTACCAAACGGAGCTCTATTCCGTATTGAGTTTGTTTCCAGGAACTTATTCCATATGGAACTTATTCCGCTGTGAATGGCCTTCTTCAACTAAATCGATAATTCTTATACGGTCCAACTCATAAATTATAGTACGACTCATTTTTAATCACGTTTTCAAAAATTTCACCAGAATAAATTTTTCAAATGTTTACACCTTGGCAAAACCAGGTCAATTAAAAGGGTATTCAAATAAAATAAAAAACCAAAAAAGGTATATTTTTTATAAAAAAGATCCATTAAATATGTGATAAAGATACGGATTTATAAAAGCGTAAACATCGTGAATTAGAGGGGTGATGCGTAACTTTTGAAACTATGTGTATAATTACAGTTATGGTTTCCAGTTTATTTTTCGGATATAACTACTGTAGCATCACAGATTTAAAATTGGTTTATTTCGAAAACGGTTGAGTTTAGCGAGATGAATATAGTACATATATCTATTTTAAGTTAAAAAAAATATTAAGAGAATAAAAGTTTTGACTCAAAAAGTATGTAGAGTGCGGGATACAAAAATTGGAGGTATTAAATGAGCGCTGAAAGACGTATGTGGCGCCCTCTGGGTAATACATCATTTTTGGTGGCGAATTTAGATTTCTCGTTTCAAAAAACCCCCGCTTACGAAATTTCGTGTTGTTGTCCCATAATAGGTTGCCAGGAAATATTCAAGAATAAATAAAAAAACTTTAACTTTGACACCCTGTATTTCAGTTATTACCAACTTTCCTACTAAGGTAAGAGCTTAAATCGACATATAAAAAAAACTGAATTACCGTGTTCAATAAGGATTAGGTATACCTTCTTTATGTCGATTATTTGAAATTGTACCGATTGATAATTTTTGTTCTGGGGAACCTCAAGCCACGAATCTGAGAATTATGTGCATTGGTGTGAAGCTGCTTCAGTTAATAGTAAAAATAGCACATTTAAATATTCAGTAACTGGGATCAATTATAGTATTAAACATATTTTGAGAAAAACAGTAAACGTTTGTCAAATTTTTGTGTGCATAGGAATGCCTGGAACTTTGACAAAACAGGGTTATCGAGAAAAACCAAAATTTGAACCCCACTGTATATAAATGTTCCATTAAAAATGAACGGTATTATATTTTTTCATCATCATTTGATGTTGTTAATGTTATAAAGTGTGTGCCGTACAGGAATGTATGATTTCATAATGTGATGAAAATTACTTTGGAAGTCCTACTTATTTTGGGACACCCTATAGTTAAAAATGTACGACATGAACATTTTTGTCATAGAATATTCTAAAACTATCTATTATTAGTCATAGAATATTCTAAAACTATGTGGAAATATGATATTAAATATTATTATAGTAGCTGGGAAATGGATTTTCCAAATACATAGTAAAATTGAAAAAAAAAATAAATATTTGTATTCACCATCAATTTTTTTATGTCAATATATTTGTACGGCATTTTCACATACAGTTTATAAAATACAATAACTAGCTTCTAAAATTTATGCCGTTCAGGAAATAATAATTTTTCACTACAAAAAATGGCGTTTAGTATAGAACACTCAAAATTATGGAATAATTATTTTTTTGCCAAATAATTTGTACGGCACTCATGTTTTTCATCATTTTAGAGCATAAGTAATACTCTGAAATCAGTGCCGTACTTTTCTAACTAATTTTTGTCAATAGGGGTTGAAATGAGAAAATTTACATAAGGGTTGAAACTGTTTGAGCCAGTAGATTCGTACGGCATAGTAAAATATAACTTTAAAAATATATATTTACTTAACAATAAAAAACTGAAAACGTTTGTTTTCTATACTTCCACAAAATTTATTATATCTAAGTGACTACAGCTGTTTCGGCGGAGTGCCTTTCTCAAGTAATATAGTTTACAATGTGTTTGCCTTTTTAATCTTCAACTGAAGAGGTTGAGGAGTGGGGAGCTGTTTGTCTCGAGTTGGTCATTCAGAATTATATCTGTATTTTTCAGTTTATTAATTTCCATAGATTCTAAAAAAGATAGCTTAAGGCCTTTATTTTGAATATGTAGAATTTTAAACTCTTCATTGAAAGAATGATTATGATCTAGAAGGTGAAGTGCGTATGTAGAAGTGTCTGTTTTTCTATTGTTGAATGCCCTTTTGTGTTCTGCTATCCGTTTGTCAAAAGTTCTGCCAGTTTGACCGATGTACGTTTTCGGACAGTCACCACAAGTTAGTTTGTACACACCACTCTGTAGTTGCTTTCTCTTTCGGCTTTTATTGTTCTTAATATATTTGCTTAAGTTGTTGTTAGTTCTGAAAGCTGGTGTTATTCCTTTCTTTTTTATGTATCTGGCTATTGTTGTTGTTATCTTGCCAGTATATGTGAGAGAGCAGAAGGTACTGGGTTCTTTCTGTGGTGGTGGATACACTAATTTCAGGGCTTTCTTATGGAGTTTTTGGTTTAAAATTTTGTTAACTGTTTGTTCGTTATAGCCGTTGTTTACTGCTATTTGTTTAATGATGTTTAGTTCTATTTCGAAGTTATTTTTTGTCATGGGAATTTCTGTCAGTCTATGTATCATGCTATGGTAGGCTGCTAATTTGTGTTGTGTAGGATGGGATGATGAATTGTGTATAGTTGTGTCAGTATGGGTAGGTTTATGATATATGGAGAACTCATGTTTGTTGTGTAGTCTGGAAATCGTTACATCTAGAAAGTTTATAGAGTTATTCTGTTCTGTTTCTACTGTAAACTCAATATTATTATGAAGTGAATTAATATATGATAGAAATTGGTCAAGTTGTCTGTTAGTTCCTGTAAAGCATACTAGTATATCATCCACGTATCTCCACCAATATAAGAACTGTTTAAATACGGGATGTTTAGAAATTGTTGTTTCAAGTTGGTTCATAAATATATCTGATAGCAATGGGCTTAGAGGATTACCCATAATAAGTCCTGCACTGTTGTTTGTGTATATTTGATTATTGAATTCAAAATAGTCTTGATTTATGCAAATTTCAAGAAGGTGTAAAATTTCAGATGCAATGATCGGATTTGTACTATTATGGTCTAAAAGATTCTTAACTAAAACAAAAGTTTCTGTAGGAGGAACACTAGGAAAAAGATTTTTTACGTCAAATGAAATTAGTCTGGAGTTTTTGGGCAATTGAAAATGTTGTATTTTATTAACTAGTTCTAGTGTATTTTTTACGGTGAATTTAGGTGAAAATTTAGTGTATTCTGTAATAATATCTGACAGTTTTTTTGAAATTTTATATGACGGAGCTGTATAAAAAGAAACTACAGGTCTTATTGGGTGGTCAGGTTTGTGTAGTTTAATAAAAGAGTATAATTTAGGAGGTTGTGGGTTCATAATATTAAGGTATTTCTGTTCTGTTGGATTTAGTATTGATTTTGAATTTTCAATGGCTAGTTTAATTTGTTTTCGGTATTTTTCTGTGGGGTCTTTGTTTAGTTTTATACTGTTTTGGTTAGTTAAAAATTCTATTGTTTTGTTATTATAGTCTCGTTTGTCGATAGCAATAGTAGTGTTACCTTTGTCTGCTTTTGTAAATATTATGTCATGTTTTATTGATTTATTTTTAATTGAAACGGCTATTTGGTTTTCTTTGAAACAGGAATTATTAGTTTCACTACATACATCAGTAATAGATTTTGCAATGATGCTTTTTTCTATGTTTTTGGCAGTTTTGTTTAACGCTACTTCACACTCTACACCTAAATACTCTAAATTTTTTTGATTATTATGTTGAGGCAAGTTGTGTTTGAATCCTTTCTCTAAAAGTTCTATTTCACTATTATTGAATTTAGTATCTGTTAAGTTTATAAATCTATTGAAAAAACTATGATTTGAAAAATTTGTTGTATGAGTATTGAGTTTTTTACTATTGCAAATTAGATTATTTAGTTTTTTACATTGTGTATTAAATTTTTTGTCTATTAAATTATCTACTTCAGTTCTTACTTTAGAATCTAGGATGTCAAATTCTATATTATCTAATCTATAATGTAATTCTGAATGACATACCTTAAGATAAACAGCTATAATATCTCGTTTTCTGTATTGGGTGCTCCTATCCCGTTTCAGCCATCTGGTTTGACCCTGGTGGATACCTGCTATGGCAGCGGCACTGCGGTTGTTGGTTTTTAACTTTATGTATTTCGGGAACACGTTGTTTTTCACGCACATGTTTAGAAACCAGATATTTTGTGTTGTTACTCTACGCTTTAAAAGCAATCTTGAAAACAATATGGTCAATAGCCCTGTATTGGCTTCCTGTAAATAATTGATGGATTCGACCGTTACTTGATGGAAGTTCATTTTATCTAACAATAAAAAACTGAAAACGTTTGTTTTCTATACTTCCACAAAATTTATTATATCTAAGTGACTACAGCTATACCTGCCATAGCAGGTATCCACCAGGGTCAAACCAGATGGCTGAAACGGGATAGGAGCACCCAATACAGAAAACGAGATATTATAGCTGTTTATCTTAAGGTATGTCATTCAGAATTACATTATAGATTAGATAATATAGAATTTGACATCCTAGATTCTAAAGTAAGAACTGAAGTAGATAATTTAATAGACAAAAAATTTAATACACAATATAAAAAACTAAATAATCTAATTTGCAATAGTAAAAAACTCAATACTCATACAACAAATTTTTCAAATCATAGTTTTTTCAATAGATTTATAAACTTAACAGATACTAAATTCAATAATAGTGAAATAGAACTTTTAGAGAAAGGATTCAAACACAACTTGCCTCAACATAATAATCAAAAAAATTTAGAGTATTTAGGTGTAGAGTGTGAAGTAGCGTTAAACAAAACTGCCAAAAACATAGAAAAAAGCATCATTGCAAAATCTATTACTGATGTATGTAGTGAAACTAATAATTCCTGTTTCAAAGAAAACCAAATAGCCGTTTCAATTAAAAATAAATCAATAAAACATGACATAATATTTACAAAAGCAGACAAAGGTAACACTACTATTGCTATCGACAAACGAGACTATAATAACAAAACAATAGAATTTTTAACTAACCAAAACAGTATAAAACTAAACAAAGACCCCACAGAAAAATACCGAAAACAAATTAAACTAGCCATTGAAAATTCAAAATCAATACTAAATCCAACAGAACAGAAATACCTTAATATTATGAACCCACAACCTCCTAAATTATACTCTTTTATTAAACTACACAAACCTGACCACCCAATAAGACCTGTAGTTTCTTTTTATACAGCTCCGTCATATAAAATTTCAAAAAAACTGTCAGATATTATTACAGAATACACTAAATTTTCACCTAAATTCACCGTAAAAAATACACTAGAACTAGTTAATAAAATACAACATTTTCAATTGCCCAAAAACTCCAGACTAATTTCATTTGACGTAAAAAATCTTTTTCCTAGTGTTCCTCCTACAGAAACTTTTGTTTTAGTTAAGAATCTTTTAGACCATAATAGTACAAATCCGATCATTGCATCTGAAATTTTACACCTTCTTGAAATTTGCATAAATCAAGACTATTTTGAATTCAATAATCAAATATACACAAACAACAGTGCAGGACTTATTATGGGTAATCCTCTAAGCCCATTGCTATCAGATATATTTATGAACCAACTTGAAACAACAATTTCTAAACATCCCGTATTTAAACAGTTCTTATATTGGTGGAGATACGTGGATGATATACTAGTATGCTTTACAGGAACTAACAGACAACTTGACCAATTTCTATCATATATTAATTCACTTCATAATAATATTGAGTTTACAGTAGAAACAGAACAGAATAACTCTATAAACTTTCTAGATGTAACGATTTCCAGACTACACAACAAACATGAGTTCTCCATATATCATAAACCTACCCATACTGACACAACTATACACAATTCATCATCCCATCCTACACAACACAAATTAGCAGCCTACCATAGCATGATACATAGACTGACAGAAATTCCCATGACAAAAAATAACTTCGAAATAGAACTAAACATCATTAAACAAATAGCAGTAAACAACGGCTATAACGAACAAACAGTTAACAAAATTTTAAACCAAAAACTCCATAAGAAAGCCCTGAAATTAGTGTATCCACCACCACAGAAAGAACCCAGTACCTTCTGCTCTCTCACATATACTGGCAAGATAACAACAACAATAGCCAGATACATAAAAAAGAAAGGAATAACACCAGCTTTCAGAACTAACAACAACTTAAGCAAATATATTAAGAACAATAAAAGCCGAAAGAGAAAGCAACTACAGAGTGGTGTGTACAAACTAACTTGTGGTGACTGTCCGAAAACGTACATCGGTCAAACTGGCAGAACTTTTGACAAACGGATAGCAGAACACAAAAGGGCATTCAACAATAGAAAAACAGACACTTCTACATATGCACTTCACCTTCTAGATCATAATCATTCTTTCAATGAAGAGTTTAAAATTCTACATATTCAAAATAAAGGCCTTAAGCTATCTTTTTTAGAATCTATGGAAATTAATAAACTGAAAAATACAGATATAATTCTGAATGACCAACTCGAGACAAACAGCTCCCCACTCCTCAACCTCTTCAGTTGAAGATTAAAAAGGCAAACACATTGTAAACTATATTACTTGAGAAAGGCACTCCGCCGAAACAGCTGTAGTCACTTAGATATAATAAATTTTGTGGAAGTATAGAAAACAAACGTTTTCAGTTTTTTATTGTTAGATAAAATGAACTTCCATCAAGTAACGGTCGAATCCATCAATTATATATTTACTTAATATTATGCATGCCGTACAGTTTTCTATAATTTTTTTATCAATGAAAATATGCGGAAAATGAAATTTTTTTTTATGTTGCAGAACCATTATTTTTGTACGGCATATAGTTTTATGTCTTATATTTTTAATATCTTCCTTGCGTCTTAATGCCGTCAATTTAAAAATAATTTATTTATCCGGTCCAAAAGTGAAAAGTTTGATGCGCCACTGTCGACGCATGTGCCACTGAAAAGTGACGGCACAGTGTTCAAACGTTTTCTTTTAGGTTCTACTATTTAAGTTATAGAATCTTATGGTGCCTAAAATGATTAGCAAATTTTTCCTATACGGCTCTTAGTCTATGATAATATGATTGTCAATGTTAAGGTAAAATATGACATTAAAGAGGATATAAAAGATACTTAAATCTAGGTTATTCGGTTGAGTCTAGTAATACTCTCACACAAAAAATGGGACAAATGTGACCTACAGAATTATAGACCTATATTGTTGCTCAGTCAAGTATACAAACTATTTATGAGAATTATTAACAACTGGTTGACATAACAAACGGAAGAACAGTAAATAACATAAGATTCGCTGATGACACCGTTATAATGGCAGACACCCTTGAGTCGCTACAAGAATTGTTAAATAGAATTAACGATTATTGCATTCGATATGGACTCAAAATAAACAAGAAAAAAACTAAATTTATGATTGTCTCAAAAACACAACATGGAAATGAAAGGTTAATACTAGAGCAAACCCAAATAGAAAAAGTAAAGACATACAAATATCTGGGAACCTGGGTTGATGACAAAAATGACCAAAGCAAAGAAATTAAAGTCCGAATTGAAACTGCAAGGCAAGCATTTATAAAAATGAAGACACTGCTTACAAACAAAGACCTTCAGTTGCCTCTCAGATTGAGAGCTCTAAGATGCTACATATTTTCTATATTACTATACGGAATGGAAGCTTGGACATTGAAAAGGCAACATATAAGAAAAATAGTAGCGTTCGAAATGTGGTGTTACAGAAGAATGTTGAAAATTCAGTGGGTTCAAAGGATTACCAATGTTAAAGTGTTACGACGTTTAAATAAGGAGTTAGAAATTATGAACAGTATAAAAACAAGAAAACTAGAATATTTGGGTCACATTACCAGAGGATAGAAATATGAGCTGCTGAGAGTTATTATGCAAGGAAGGATCCAAGGAAAAAGAAGCATAGGAAGAAGACGCATCTCCTGGCTGAGGAACCTTAGAGAATGGTTTAACTGTAGTTCATTACAACTGTTCAGAGCAGCAGCCAACAAAGTGACCATAGCCATTATGATATCCAACCTCCGCTAGGAGATGGAACTTTAAGAAGAAGAAGGTTGACATACAAAATGGACAATTATCAACCGGTTGAACAGGTTGGCTTCTGTAAAGAATATAGTACAGCAGACCATCTGCTGAAAATGAGAACATTGATATAGAAGGCAAATTAATACCAACTACCCGTATTTCTTGCCTCCGTAGACTATGAGAAGGCGTTTGATAGTATCGAGATGTGGACCATAGAACAAGCTACTATTGTAGAATAGATTCGAGATACATATAGGCAATCAATACATATAGTACGTTCTTTAACGGTAAAATATTGCAAAACCTCTAAATTTTAAAGAACCGCTTGGAATGATCAGAGGCGGCTTTACCTATTGTTCAGAGTGTGCGGTGCACACGGGCGCCGGGATGTTGGGGGGCGTCAAGCGCCAAAGAGCGGGTCCTGGGTCCTTTACTTTGTTTCAAGATAAAATATGAATTTTTTTTAATTATGAGGCGGAAGATGAATCAGCAACTGACGCCAAAATACATTAGTAAACTTTTACTATTACCTGTTAGATACGATATCGAACTTTTAAAGCAAAATAGTGACACTTTTTCGTTCCTTAAAAAATTAAAACATTGGAAGGATTTAGAGTTAGATATTACAAAAAGAGCATATTGTTCTAATTTAGAAAATAAATTGTGTCATGTTGGCTCTTCAGACGTAGATAGGTTTGAGCTCTTTAATAAAATACAATTATTACGAATCTTTATCGATGATTCTACTACACCTTTGGATATTTTAAATTCTTCTTCTTTAAGTGCCATCTCCGCGACGGAGGTCGGCAACCATCATAGCTATTCCAATTTTAGAGACGGCTGCTCTGAAAAGTTCATTTGATGAACATCAGAATCATTCTCTCGGGTTGCGCAGCCACGATATTCTGCGTCTCCCTATGCTTCTTTTTCCTTGAATCGTTCCTGGCATAATCAATTAGAGCAAGTTGTATCTCTCTCCACGTGTAATATGTCCGAGATATTCAAATTTTCTTGTTTTGATGGTATTTAGGATTTTCATTTCTTTATTCATCTTTCTCAGAACCTCTTTGTTTGTGACGTGTTCTGTCCACGATATTTTCAGAATTCTCCTGTACACCCACAGCTCGAATGATTCTAGTTTTTCATTGGTGCAGCATTCAAGGTCCAGCTTCATTTTAAATTACTTGTATACAAATAAATTACATTCAGTGTTCCCAAATTTGTTCACTGCTCTTAGAATTTACCTCACATTGCCAGTGACAGTAGCGCACAGTGAAAGATCATATTCTAAATTAAAAATAATTCAAAATTATCTAAGGTCAACATTGTCGCAAAGTCGATTGACAAATTTATCACTAGTAAGTATTGGACATGAAATAAAAATTAAAGTAAATTATATTATTTCAAGATTTTGCTAATTCAAAAGCACAAAAAGTATCTTTTTTTATAATTATAATTATTATACGTTGTAGTAAGTGCCTATGTGCGTCCTTTAAGAGCACACAGTAGCGATCAACAGGTAGCAACAAACGTGGTCCAAGATTGCGAAAGTTCTGCGAACTTTCAAAAGTGATACAACAGTGCGTCGGTAATTCGACACTGACAGCACAGAATAACTAACCACACAGAAGCGAAACTCAGGCCGAAAACGGTAACATAATTTTCATGCTCATGCGTCACGTAAGTGGTGCAACCTCACTTTTGCGACTGACAGTGACAGTTATTTCTAATTGAATTTTATATTTATATATGTTTTATTTTATACTTTATTTATATTTTATAGTTAAATTTTATATTTCATATTTAATTAATAACTACTTGTCAAAAATACTAAGACTACACATCATTTGGAATGGTCTATTCCTTAGACTTATAGCCACTTTACACGATGCAAGTAATTGCGAAATTTATTGCACAAGTTCTTGCAGCAAGAACTTCTGCAATAAGTTGCAACTAGCTTTCTGCAATAAAGTGATTACACGGTGCAAGTAATTGCATAAACTGACATGAAATGGACAGAAACTTTGACATACCATAAATTTTAGGTTATGTTGTTTTTATAAATTAAAAATGTAATTTTTTGAGTAGAGTTATCAGATATATTAAATTAAAAATGTTAGATTATAATTTGAGAAAATTATAATATGTATTATGTATAACAAAATCAATTAATACCTAATGCAAGTATACCTATAATACGACATTATTCATTTACAAAAGAAAACAAGTTGTTAAATACAAAAGAAATAGAAAATAGTTTCTTTAATCCCTATGTTGCATAATTAAAGTTATCCACCAGAATAATGTTATCTGTGAAGCGTGAAATTGGTAAAAAGTTCCTCTAGTTTTGTCAAAAATTGTTTAGTTTGAAATTTACAATGACAGAATGTCAAAACAAACAGTGTAGCATTAAAAGTTACTAAAAATATAACCAAATTGCAGAAAAAATTGCATGAAAAATAGACATGTAGGACAATTTCTTGCTGCAAGTAGTTGCAGCTTTTCTGTGCAATTCGCGTATGACACGATGCAATTTCTATTGCTGCAAGAAATTGTGCAATCAATTTCGCAATTACTTGCATGGTGTAAAGTGGCTATTAGAACATCAAGTTCTATTCTGTAAGTGGTGCACAAGGTCAAATATTTCGGTCCCAACAAAATCAGTGGAAACGACAGTCAGATTCGCTTCTGTGTGGTTAGTTATTCTGTGCTGACAGTGACGTTTATACTATCAAAAACAATAATTTTTATACACATAGGCGCGAAATGTTGCCAAGTCAGTGACGTTCGATTTCTTGTTATAAAAAAATCGATTTTTAGTAGTTCCAATGTGAAACAACATCTAGGCACGGGATAAAAAAGTTTATTTGAAGAAAGTATATTTTTTTGTCTTTCTTAATGGCGGAACAGGCTCCTTTTTTCAATATTTTATTTAGTAATAGAGTAATTTCCACATACTAACATATTAATCTCTGAAATTGGGCTCTGTACCGCCATTCTTTATTGTATTACGAATATGTGTGCCAAATATCTCGACAAAATATTCAAAATTAGAGCCGCAATCTTGGAACGCGTTTGTTGCTACCTGTTGATCGCTACTGTTTGCTCTTAATAATTAATAAATTATAATTTTTTTAAATAATCACGAAGTTGTTCTTTTTTATTCATCTAACCAGTTCCTTCCTAAAAGTACTATTTACTTGTGTACTCAAACCTGTCAAATTTCCTCAACCAATTTTCCTTTATACCTCATAGATAAAAAAGTTCATTTTTAATTAAATATTTTTAACAGATTTGGGTAGTTTGTTCTGACGCCGTGAATACCTATTGGCTCCCGACATAATTTAATATTGCACTATTTGCATCTGGATTTTTGTTTACATTATAAGCGTACCTAATACCCTCTAATACTCTATGTACTATTAGTACAGGTACTAGGTATTATAGGTACCTATTCGACTATTCCATTTTGACTGCGCGTCAACCAAAGGGTGCCAGGGCATCGACTGCACACGGGCGCTACATGGGCTAGAGCCGCCTCTGGGAATGATATGAAATTTGGCATACACATAGCTAACAAATCTAAGAAAAAAAGTGATATTGTGCCGATGTGTGCTTTTGCCATGGGGGTGGCTCTCATCCCTTCTGGAGGGTGAAAAAATATACGTCCAAAGTAAGTCCGGAAATGGATAAATTGACTAATTGTAAGTAACTTTTGTTTTATAGAGTTTTTTGATTAAGTCAATACTTTTCGAGTTATTTGCGAGTGAATATGTTCATTTTTCAACAAAATGACCGCGCTTTTAGACGGTTTTTTGCAAATAACTCAAAAAGTAATTATTTTGTCGAAAAAAACATTCTTAACAAAAATATAGCCCGCAAAAAATTGAAAAAAAATTTGTATATTTTAGGTCCCTATACCTGGTAAAAGCAGAGTTATAGCTAAAGAAAAATAGGTTCAGATTCGTTCAATTCCAAATGAAATACTTTAACGTGAAATACCAAAAATTGAAGCACTTTTTGGGGAAAACTCATTACAAATTATTTAAAGTATTTAAAAAAGGTTTCATTTTTGTTTTATAAAAAAAATTCTAGCGTCAAAAGTAAACAAGTTACGCTCAAAATAAAGTTAGTCCCTTGTTTTTGGTAAAAAGTCAGGAAAATCACCTCCTAAATAGTATCTCAGATGAACTTAATCGTTACCACTTCACAAGTTTCTTTACTCGTGGATGTATTGTTTATATGATCTGTAAGTTTCATCGGTTTAAAGTCCTTATTTTTGCAAGAGCTATAGTTAAAATGGCTTGAACGAATCACTGATCACGAGTGTATGCAAATTTAGAAACACCAAATCTTAATCAACTTTTGTCTTACAGAAAAACAAAAAATACAAGATATTCAGAAAAGTAATACTGACTTTTTTGTTTTTTGAGATTTTTGGCATCTCTAACAATTTTTAAGTTATTTTGAAAAAAGCATATTTTAAATAAAATTTTAAAAATTTTATTTTAATACCAAATTTTTTCAAAAATAAGCACTTGCGAGTCAATGAAACTTACATATCATATAAACACAACTTAAATAATTATTTGTGGAGCGGTAAAGATTAATTTAGTCCAGAAAGCCACTGCGCATCCGCTAGGAAAAATATTCTAATTCGGATTTTTTGGACAATCTTATTCAAAAAGGACCCCTTTTAACAAATTTGCATGTTGCCAGGACCAAAAGGTGGTCAAAAATTTTTTAAACGTTTTTTTTTTGTTTTTTTCCTAAAATTATTTTTTTTGCATGGAACAAAATTTTTTTAGGTTTTTTGGATCATTCCAAACAGAAAAGGTGTTTAGTGACTTTTCTCTAAAGTTGATAGTTTTTGATATATAAGCGATTAAAAATTGAAAAATTGCGAAATCGGCTATTTTTAACCCTCAAAAACTATGTGAAAAACTGAAAATTTGAATGTTGCCAAGGTAGGTATATATTCTTTAAACATCGATTGATGAAATCTCGAAGAGTTTTTTGCAATACAATATCAAAAACCCCTTTGTTTTTTAATTGCCAATCAAGCGTGCGCGACACTATTTTCCACCGTTGTATGTATGGAGTTGCATGTATGCAGTATGGTGCAAATGAAAGGAATAAATTCGTTATTTCGTAAGCCGGCGACTTTAAGGAAAAATCCCGAAACAGGTCGATTTTTATTTTTAAGTTACGATATTGTGACATATATGGTATACTAGTGACGTCATCCGTCTGGGCGTGATGACGTAATCGATGATTTTTTTAAATGAGAATACGGGTCGTGTGCTGGCTCATTTGAAAGGTTCTTCAATTCTCTATTCAGTAATATAAACATTTACATAATTATTTATAGAGTGTGTCCAATAATTTAATTTTTTTGTCAATTTGCCAAATGATTTAATTTAATAAAAATTTTTTGGAAACCCTGTACAAATAATTATGTACATGTTTATATTACTGAATAGAGAATTGAAGAACCTTTCAAATGAGCCAGCACACGACCCGTATTCTCATTTAAAAAAATCATCGATTACGTCATCACGCCCAGATGGATGACGTCACTAGTATACTATATATGCCACAATATCATAACTTAAAAATAAAAACCGACCTGTTTTGGGATTTTTCCTTAAAGTCACCGGTTTACGAAATAACGAATTTATTCCTTTCATTTGCACCATACTGTATACACATGCAACGGTGGAAAATAGTGTCGCGCACGCTTGATTGGCAATTAAAAAACAAAGGGGTTTTTGATATTGTATTGCAAAAAACTCTTCGAGATTTCATCAATCGATGTTTAAAGAATATATACCTACCTTGGCAACATTCAAATTTTCAGTTTTTCACATAGTTTTGAGGGTTAAAAATGGCCGATTTCGCAATTTTTCAATTTTTAATCGCTTATATATCAAAAACTATCAACTTTAGAGAAAAGTCACTAAACACCTTTTCTGTTTGGAATGATCCAAAAAACCTAAAAAAAATTTGTTCCATGCAAAAAAAATAATTTTAGGAAAAAAACAAAAAAAAAAACGTTTAAAAAATTTTTGACCACCTTTTGGTCCTGGCAACATGCAAATTTGTTAAAAGGGGTCCTTTTTGAATAAGATTGTCCAAAAAATCCGAATTAGAATATTTTTCCTAGCGGATGCGCAGTAGCTTTCTGGACTAATTTCAGTTAGGTTGCCAATTAGGGGGTGATCTTCCCGATTTTTTTTTTGCCAAAACAAAAGGGAGCAACTTTATTTTGAGCGTAACTTGCTTAAATTTGATGCTAGAAACTTTTTATAAAAACAGAAATAAAGCTTTTTTTAAACACTTTAAAAAAGTTATAATAGGTTTTCCCCAAAAAGTGCTTTATGTTTTGGATATTTCACGTTCAAATAGCCTATTTGAAATTTGGCGAATATGAACCTATTTTTCATTGGCTATAACTCCGGTTCTACGAGGTCCAGAGACCTCAAGCGTACACAATTTTTTTTATTTTTTCACAGGCTATATTTTTCCTAAGAACGTTTTTTTAGACAAAATACTTACTTTTTAAGTTATTTGCGAAAAACCATCTAAAAGCGTGGTTATTTTGTTGAAAAATGAACATATTCACTCGCAAATAACTCGAAAAGTGTTGACTTGGCGAAAAAACTCTATAGAACAAAAGTTACTTAAAATTAGTCAGTTTATCTATTTCCGGACTTACATATTTTTGATATATATTTTTTCACCCCCGAGAGGGGGGTGAAAAAGGTAAAGCCCCCAGGGCAAAAGGACACATCGGCACAATATCACTTTTTTTCTTTGACATGTTAGCTATGCGTATGCCAAATTTCATCTCAATCCAAGCGGTTCTTCAAAATTTACCGCAAAAACCGTGAAAGAATGTACTAATAATATTATACGAAACTATGGAACTATGATAGTACAACTATACTAAATTTACAATCAAGATGCAGTAGAAATAAACAAAGACACGTTAAATGCTACCAGGAGCACTCCCGAATCGTAATTTACAATGTATATATGTTATAATCAAAGCCCAAATTTCAGGCACTCCTAGGTTTGACTAGGCAATCCTCAGGTCTGACTGACGCTCTTAGTCAAAGCTCGAAATAAATTACAGTTTCGGCGTTTGACTAGTCAAACCTAGGAGAGACTAAGTTGGTCAGGCAAAGGTCGACATTTAGTTTTATGAAATCGGCGTTTGACAAGTCAAACCCCGATCAGCTATTAAAATGTCGTAATTTGTTAGATTGGGTTTAATAAAACGTAATTTTTTAATTTTATTGTTTATTATTTCTATATTGTAATTAAGATAAAAATATTAGTGTTTTTTCTCACAGTTGAGGCATTATGGCATTTAGAGTTGCACAATACGTTAGACCTTTTACACCTGCATAATTTTGAAGAGCATTTCTTATTGCAGTAGCATTTTATAAAGCCTTGTCCTCCAAATTTAGAATCTTTTGTACCAATTTCTCTTAAAGGCAGCTTAACGTCTGGAACATCTTCGAAATTAAGAAAATTATAAATATAAAAATGTATACCATTTTTATTCATTCAGTTGCGGTGCGAAACCAAAACTGTCTTAATTTTTACTCAGATCAGAGAGTGCAGCCAGCACTCTTATCGACGATTTCACCTCTTGTTAGAGGTTCATCAGAGACTGCATAGGCTGCTTTTTCTCTGGCCCAGGTAAAAATTTTCGACATATCCATCTCCCGCCGCAACTGACGAGATGGTAGTAGGTGCCTAGCGGCATCTGCTAAATAAAAGACTAAGTTTTTCAACCTAATAAAAATATTTGTAAATTAAATATTTTTAAAAGATTTTTAATTGAAAAACTTTATTGGCCCATTTCCTGGTGACAACCTCCAAGGCTTCTACAATATGCAAGCCAAATGGATGCTGCAGTGAAGACTAAAGGGAAGGAATTCTACACTATGCAATTCACAACCCCCGTCTGCAGCGTGGTAAAGTTCCAACGGAAAATGAACCTAGTTACTCTATAGGAGTAATACTAAATAAAAATAAAAATGTATACCATTTTTATTCATTCAGTTGCGGTGCGAAACCAAAACTGTCTTAATTTTTACTCAGATCAGAGAGTGCAGCCAGCACTCTTATCGACGATTTCACCTCTTGTTAGAGGTTCATCAGAGACTGCTTAGGCTGCTTTTTCTCTGGCCCAGGTAAAAATTTTCGACATATCCATCTCCCACCGCAACTGACGAGATGGTAGTAGGTGCCTAGCGGCATCTGCTAAATAAAAGACTAAGTTTTTCAACCTAATAAAAATATTTGTAAATTAAATATTTTTAAAAGATTTTTAATTGAAAAACTTTATTGGCCCATTTCCTGGTGACAACCTCCTAGTATTACTCCTATAGAGTAACTAGGTCCATTTTCCGTTGGAACTTTACCACGCTGCAGACGGGGGTTGTGAATTGCATAGTGTAGAATTCCTTCCCTTTAGTCTTCACTGCAGCATCCATTTGGCTTGCATATTGTAGAAGCCTTGGAGGTTGTCACCAGGAAATGGGCCAATAAAGTTTTTCAATTAAAAATCTTTTAAAAATATTTAATTTACAAATATTTTTATTAGGTTGAAAAACTTAGTCTTTTAGTCTTTTAAGAAAATTATCTTTAAATTCTCTTATTTGATTTCTTGAAAGAAGTGTGTTTATTGTTCCGTATTTCGTATCAACTCTATATAAACCGTCAATTGGTTTATCTGGTATTATACCGAAAATATTTCGAGCATCCCCTTTGGGTCTATTAAAGCTGGGAATAGGTATTGTTACAGTTTTTCCGATCGAAATTGGAGGAATTATTTTTACTTAATTATTTCGTAGCATTAACCTGGGCATAAAGACCTTCAATTGCCTTTTATTTATTTTAATCTTTTCTGTCTGTGAACAGCGCATGCATATAACTTTTCTTTCAAAACCTTCGTAGTATGCACCAAGTGTGCTGCCAGCGCACACAACATGTAGGCGATTGCGCATAAGGAACGGCGATTGAAGGTCTTTGTGCCCAGGCTAATGCTATGAAACAATAATTAAGTAAAACAAAATTTCCTCCAATTTCAGTCGGAAAACTGTAACAATACATATCCCCAGCTTTGATAGAGCCAACGAAGATGCTCGAAATATTTTGGGTATTATACAAGATAAAGCAATATTGACGGTTTATATGGAGTTGGTACGATATACGGAACAATAAACACACTTTTTTCAAGAGATTCTAAATTTGGAGGACAAGGCTATAAAATGCTACTGCAACAAAAAATGCTTTTCAAAATTTTGTAACTGTAAAAGGTCTAACGTATTGTGCAACTATAATGCCATATTGTCTCAACATGTGAGAATAAAGACTATTTTTTTATATTAATTATGGCAATATAAAAAAAAATAAACATTAAAATTAAAAAATGACGTTTTATTAAACCTAATCCAACAAATTGTAACAGCTGATCGGGGTTGGACTAGTCAAACCCCGATTTCATAAAATTCAATTTCGACCTTTGCCTGATTAAATTAGTCTCTCCTAGGTTTGACTAGTCAAAGGCCGAAACTGTAATCTATTTCGGGCTTTGACTAAGACTGTCAGTCAGACCTGAGGATTGCCTAGTCAAACCTAGGAGTGCCTGACATTCGGGCTTTGACTATAACATATACACTGTAAATCCCAAATTATGATTTACAACGTTTATAGATTGTAAATTATGAATCGGGAATGCTCCCAGTAGCATTTAACGTGTCTTGGTTTGCTTATTTCTACTGCATCTTGATTGTAAATTTAGTATAGACGAAAATACAAATCCCATCCCTATTAAGAGAGGAGTGAGACAAGGAGACGTAATATCGCAGGCAGCTCTCAATACGTCGGCCTAAAAATGAATATGAGAAAAACGAAAATATTGACAAACACAGATGACCCCATACGTATAACTTTAAATGGCAGTGAGATAGAACAAGTCCAGGAATACACACATCTACCTAGGCCAAATCCTGAAACTTAATAAAGAGAACCAAAGACAAGCAGGGACAGGATTTGGAAAACGCAGTTGGATAATTAAAAACCGCAAAATACCCCAATACTTGAGGAGCAAATTGTTCAACCAGTGCATCCTTCCTACCGTGACATTTGGATGTCAAACATGGACTCTAACCAAGGCAAATATGAATAAACTAGTCACGACAGAAAGAGCAATGGCAAGAGTAATGTTAGTAGGTATATATGTCATATAAAAAGAGGAATGGTTGGGTAAGATGAAACTGGACTGGAGATAACAACAAAATTGACAAACTTAAATGGAGCTTCGCAGGCCACACACACTGCTAGACAAAAAGACCAATAGTCTGTGCAGATTATCGGAGAATAGGCCATTTTTGGGAAAAGTTATTTACCAGCAATTTTATTGCTGGAATCGAATTTTATGATTGTATATATTAATAATATAGGTATGCAAAATCCACAGATAGTGTTCTACTTTTTTATAAACAAAATGGCGCCCGAAATCGTGTTTTTTTTTTTCAATTTTTGCTCTATAACTCCAAAGATTTTAACTTTACACCAAAAACACCTAAATAAAAATTCACCGTAATTAAATTCTGCACAGAGTCGTGTTTTTCCCGATTTACTTCGACGAAAACTTTCCCCCGAAAATGCGGGTTTTTCCAACAAAATCTTTAATTTTCAACTAAAATTTTAGATAAGTAAATGTTTATCAATAATTAAATAACTTGGTAATATAAAGCTCATTTCGTATAGATTACAATTCCAGAAGCCGATGGAAATTGAATGAACAGTTTAGCAACAATTGAAGTGTTAATTAAAAATTTACGGTCGCTATTATAACCACAATAAATATGATACATAAAGAATAACTATGATTTTTATTTAAAAAGACACTGTACCTATCTAACGTATTTTACAGAATTGAAATTGGACTATTTAAGCGGCCTCAGGAATATTTTAAAATTATAAACAATTTTTTGGCTTATAAACCAAATAGAATATCTCGGGAAATTTTTAATTAAATTAAATCAAGAAAACGGCATTGGAAAAAAAGCGGCAAAACGCTTCTTTTAAAAGAATCAACGTTTAATTGTGATGATGAGTGGTTCCTGAGATACAACCGGTCAAAGTTGACCGGCATTTACGGCAAAGATATAAACAATAGGATCATAATTTTCGAACCCTCACCTTTTTATTTCAGTCCTCTTTCTCTAAACCAATTTTCATATCTTTAAAATACTCATAATATACATTATTATAATAAAAACTATCGATATTACGAGTGAAAATTGCCAAAAATAGCAAAATTCCAATCAAAAATTAGGTTGGAGGAAATGTAATCTCAAAGTTCAAAATCGGTACACGTTAAAAAAATGCATTTTCTCGGCTTCCCATGGAGCAATTTTCTTCATTATTTTTTTGTTCCCAAGTAACTCGAGTAGAGCCATCTAACTAACGCATTATTAAATAGCAAAGTTGCTTTTGTTTTATTATAATAAATTTATTTATTTATTATAACAAAATTTTTTAATTTCTTTAAATAAAGATTGTTTAAATAATTATACAGCTTTCAAATGAGAAGATTCGTGTTTTTAACGTTAAAAGGCACATTTGTGGTAAGTTTATCTAAAAAAAGTCTACAACTGGAAAAAATATGTAGTTTTCTTTTCTTATAAATAAATTAATCTAGTATAACAAAACAAAAGCAAGTTTGACATTTAATAATGCGTTAGTTAGATGGCTCTACTCGAGTTACTTGGTAACAAAAAAAGAATTGAAGAAAATTGATCCATGGGAAGCCGAGAAAATGCATTTTTTAACGTGTACCGATTTTGAACTTTGAGATTACATTTTCCCCAACCAAATTTTTGATTGGAATTTTGCTATTTTTGGCAATTTTCACTCGTGATACCGATAGTTTTTATTATAATAATATATGTTATGAGTATTTTAAACATACTACGAAAATTGGTGTAGAGAAAGAGAGGTACGGATAGATGTTACAACCCATTCCGCTGTGTTGCCAAATTTTTAATCAGTATCGGAACGCGGCAGATTTAAAAACATGTCAAAATATATTGTTTTACTTTACTTGTTCTAAAAGTGAATCAAATCTATTTTTTCTAATTTGATAGTTGCTTGTATAAAAAATACACAGATGGTACGTAAAAAATATTTATATTTCGATGTAATAAACTGATTATACTAAAAATGAATTACAACCTGTGTTTATCTGGCTTGTGTTTATCTTTATCTGAGCCAGTGATGTGGGAGGGATCTGAGCTTTAACCTAACCTAACATAATTAGATTCAAAGATGATTTTATCGTTTTTATTTCCATTTTGGAAGAAGGAAATGTAAGTAAATCAAAGAATTACAACTTAAAAAAATAAGTATACAAAGTCATAAGGTTTAGAATACATTTCCATATTTTTAATCAGACAACAATATTGTTTTAGAAAGAAAACATTGATTATGCTGAAAAATTTACTGGAGAGCTTTAACAAGAGGTAAATCCATTTTAAGTTAGTGGAAAACTGTTGATTTGTATGTAAAATAGAAGACAAAGACTAATGAAACAGATGCAGTGGTAATTTTGTTTACATAATAACTATATGTACATATTATATGATTATTAATATTAACTGTTCAATGATGTAAAAATTTGTTAATGTGGGGAAAACTTTTATTTAAATTCAATACTATATTTCTCCTCGACACCGTAAGGTACAAGAGGACGGCTTAAGTAAGTAAGTAAGTACTATATTTCTGTAGTGGTATGGCAAAACTTGATGTTGTGTCTGATTTAAGCCAGAATGAGATTATTTGCTTGATATGCTATTTAGTAACATTTCTTCAAGTTGGTAGAGATTGGTATGTGTATGATAATGATATGTGTACATGTGTATGTATGATATTGGTATGTGAAGGTAAAACCCCCTTTGTCCCACATATCTTTTGTATAAAAGATATGTCCCCTTTTAACTTACAGTAGAACCCCGATTATCCGGGTGCAGATTATCCGTGCTATGATTTTCTATTACATACTCAAGTTGCATTTTTGAGGTTTTATCAAAATAGCGTCATCGTAAATCACTTGACGGAAACTCTATATGACGAAAGAGAGACTCATAATGAAATATTTATTTTTTTCTGTTATCTTTTTATGGTAGGTACATATGTATGTGTATATGTACATATCGTCGGCTTAAGATGCAAATGGCCTAACTCCAAAAATTTAAATTATTCAGGAGATGCAAAAACTTGTCAGAATTAGAAAATAATAATAAAACAAGGTAAGTTTCCAAAATATTTTATTTTGTTTAATGCTACAACATAGAAAATACTTGCTCTTGTCAAAAATAGGCTTTATTCTTGAAAAATTGGGAGTTAGGTAATATGCGTTCCCTGAGCATGGGTTGGCATCAGGAGATAGGCAATAATCTAATTAATTGTGCAACTTAAGTATAAAAAAAATTTAAAGACGGCAACACAAGACAAAAGACAAAAAGAAAGAGGCATTTTACAAATGTGTTAAGTTATCATAAAAAAAATGAAAGTCCTTAGGAATTGACGATTTAAGGTCCATTAAGTGTTGAAATTTTTCCGATTTAATTGGTATTGGAGTCGGATACATTAACGGCAACTCTTCTAAATTCCAGATTTTTTTATCTTTTTTCGTGATTCTGTAAGGCAAAGGCATCCATTCTTCTGTATGCCTGATTTTAAAGAGAATTCCGTGTTCATTATACTGAAGTGCTCTAATGTTTGTTACAGTAGGATCACCTGACGATCTACCAGGACGGATGGAACTAATGTATTGAACTTCTTGAAAGTTTTTGAAATATGTATGACCCAAGTACTCCACCACGTAGGGTTTCGGATTTATACGAGCAGTTTGACAAATATTGACATAGTCTGCTGGGACATTTATGACTCGGTTTTTTAGTTTTCGCTCGATTGTGGAGTGCATTGAATCGCACTCCATTTGCGTATGCCCTTTTTCTAAAAATTTTTGCTCAATTGTAATCCCATGCTTTTGTGCAAAGTTGAAAAGTGCATTGGCAAGAATTGCATTTCTGTTTTGTCCAGTGCAACCATCACTGTACAAAATGACTTTACTAGTAGAGTTTTTTTGGGGTATAATATTAGTCTCTAAAAACTTGTAAATGATGGTAGCAAATGTGTTGGCAGTTAGTCCAGCATGACCCTCATGCCAGAGGAAACAATATCCATCCAAGGATTTAATGTCCATAATTGTAAAATTATGGACTATTAATTTTGTTTTATAATATAGAGTGCTGACATTAGATTTTGGACTCAGTAGAACTGATTGCAAATCCATTGAAAAAACTTTTACATCTTCTTTTGTTTTGTCAACCTCTTTTTCCTTTCGTGCCTCCTCCTTTTTCTTCTGATGTTCTTGATAGGTAGCTTCGTCAATATTACCAGTCTTGTAACCCACACACGTATCACATTCGTCCTTTTTAGGTGAAAAAAGTGCTAAATTAAAATCGTCGAAACTGTTATTAAATGCTGCAATAGATAGCGGTTGTGAATCGTTTTTTGTACACCAGTCATTCTTATAAAACCAGTATAATTCCATTTTTGTTTGCCAAGATCTTTCAAGGTATAATTTCTTTGTGCTCTTTCGACAATAATGTGACTCTAGTTTTGGAAGAACTGTAAAGAAATTGCACAAATTTTCTTTTTGTTTGTCGATTTTCGCTTTTCTAGGAATAACTATTTGGGAGGAATTATTATCACGCGTATCATTAAGGTCATCATCCACCAAATCATTTGCAGTGTGTTGTGATTTATTTTTTTCAATCAACCAATGTGCAACAGTTCTTGGTGCAACTGAAAGAGTATTGCAAAACATTGTTTTGCACACTCTTATCTTGGATGTTGTTTGAAGAAAATATATATAGGAAAATTCCCTTCTTGACTCGTTCTCTTTTTTTCGATCCCTAGCTCTTGAAGTACTTTTCTTTTCAACCAGCGTCCTTAGAAACAATTGATTTTCGTTCCACAAAAAATTCCAAAATCTTGTAAAAATTTCTGTTCTTTGATCTTCTGTTATCTCATTGCACTTCATTACTGATTTCCCATTATTCATTACTGATTTACCACTGCATTTGCATCTCGGTCCTATAGCTTTTGCTTTTTTTTTAATATCATAATTCCATTTTTCTTCTTGCTTTTGTTTTCCAAAATATTCCTTTCCTTCTTGTCTCAAAATCTTATTTTTATTTTTCTTGCATTCCTTTTGATCTACATGACGTCTCTTTCTGCGTGTCCGTGAAGGGGTTTGCATTGGAGTGTTATTTTGTAGCTCTTCTACTACTTCATTTTCATTTTCACTTGAACTTGTTTCATTTTCACTGGGTTCATAAGATTTATCTGAACGACTAGAAGAAGCTTCAATAACTTCTTCTTCCAAAATGGAGGTTGGCACTTCTTCACCATGAATTGATTCTGGAACGAAATTCTGACGATCTTCTGGTTCAATGTTGATTTCATCTTCAGGAAAATTTGAGGAGATAAAATTCAGGTTAGCAACTTTTTCTTCAGCTAGGGTGAGTAAATCATCATCAGTAATTAAATTGTCGTCAGCTAATAAGTGGTGATTAGATGCTGAGGAGCTTGCTAGATTAGTACTATCAGTTAAGAGTGTAGATAAATCCTTATCTTGATCAAAAGTATCACAAAATGTTAACAAATCTCTTGTTACATCGCTTTCGGCATCGCTTTGTCTGTTGGGCTTTTCCTGGATGTTTTGCTTAGCCAATAAAAGCATTTTCATCGCACGGGATTGCGGATTCATTCTGAAATATACAGCGTTAATTAGAAAGTATACTTTTATGTACCTAGCTAAGCAAAAATTCAGAATGTTATTATAGGGAAAAAAATATTAAAGGTAGGTACCTATGTGGTTTATCATCGAAACTATAATGGCCTATCTCCTATCCAAACTAAGTAAATATAAAATGAAAATTGCCTAACTCCAACACGATATTTTAACATCAGATTTACCCAAGAACGCACAAAAATTAAATACTAAATTTATATTCTCTAGATAATTTGAACGTCAAAGGTAATTAAAGCATTAAAAAATTATTGATACTTACCTCAGATATTGTTTTATGCACATAAAATTAAGAACAACAACGTTTCACCTGTTATTACCATTACACACTGGGAGTTAGGCCAACTGCGTATTGTTGAAAATCAAGCCGGAGATAGGCGAGTTTCGACTGGTATTTTGTCGCGGCATTTTTGACATTTCGGTTGTTAGGCGTATTTAAGTCGACGCGGTTAATTTTTATGAACCCAACCAACCTAAAATGTTAATTTGAGCTAAAAGTGGAGTTAGGCCATTTGCATCTTAAGCCGACGATATGTATTATACATAAGAAATACATGTTCGGATTATCCCTCTTTTCAATACACCTTCGGTCCCGAGGAGGATGAATAATCGGGGTTCTACTGTGTAAGTAGTGCAGAACTTGATATATTACTTGATTTCTTATGATGATTACTTTTCGTTTTTGAGTTGGCAAAACATGATTCAATCTTTCCAAATTCTCTCCTGAAAAATTAGGCTAGATGGACATATCAATCATTGTCAAAACTCTCCAGATTTATAATCCATCCAACTGGTATATTGAATAGTAAACTAGGGCTAAAAACCAACTATGTATATCAAAACACAATATTTTTAAAGATTGTATAATTTACATGGTAAATTGAAGAATCCCAATAACAGGAATAAAACCTAATTTTAATATTTGGATGCCTCAGAAGTCAAACAGTGTAAGTCACATTCTCCCTAAAAATGACTTATGGGATATAACACTTATTATTATATATAGAAATATTATTATTTCCTTGTTTGTATTTATGAATATGTTACCCATGTTATGATAAATAAAGACAGTTTACAGTCGGAAAAATTAAAGAATACCCATGAACGATCACATCAATCACATATTCAGATTACTAATAATCTATCTCTGTCATTTGTTATTTATGGAAAAAAACAGCAAATACAAAATATGTGATTGACTGATTGATGTGATCGTTCATGGGTATTCTTTAATTTTTCCGACTGTATTTGTTTTTAATAACTAGGTACTTATATTTCTGCGACTATTGTCAGAAACATCTTAGTATCTTATTTTAAGCACTTATTGACTTACACCGATTGGCTTCTGAGGCATTGATTTGTTAATAGACAAATTTCACTTTTCTAAATAAAAAAATTAGTTACAGATATGAGAAACATCTAGCTAGAAGATGGAATCCTGCGTTCTTAAAAGAAAAAAAGCTAGTTCCAGAAGTAAGCTACCAATAATAAACTAGAGAATGTATTACAAGAAATAACAACGCTAATACTCAACATAGCTCAATTGCTTCAGATAGAAAAAGAGGAGGAAAGGGTACAACACAAGAGTACCAGAGAAAATGAAAGGGCAGAAGAGAGACACAAAATTCATTGATTTATTAAATTTAAAAATTAAATTATACAAAGGACAATTAAATAAAAAATTAAAAAATGATACATGTATATTAATGATCCTTCTATTTCCCCATAAAGCTTGTTACTGACCAAGGCCTCGATTTTTGACCCTTAGCTTCGTTATCGAATGTATACGCTTCGTATCTGTTTAGTACACGAAGCGAATACATTCGATAACGAAGCGAAGGGTCAAAAATCGAGGCCCAGGAGGTATACTATAATAGATATATATTATATCTCATATCGCTCACTCTAGTAATGACTGTGCCTGCATAAACGGAACCATAATATACATTATAGTTCCGTGTATGCAGCCTCACTCATTACTATAGTGAGTGATATGAGATATATTATAGTATAGCTCCCCGTGCATGACAAGCTTAACACAAAAAATTTATAAGGTTATCAAACATCTTAACTTCAGTAAATTCAATAATTTAGCTTATTCCTGGTATATACTTAGCAAAAAATAATTTTTGAATTAAATTAATTGAGACAAAAAGAAGAATGTGAATGTATGTAATTTATTTAAGCCAAAATACATTGTACGGCTGTCAGTAAATAGAAAAAAATGTTTATTTCACAAATAAACATTTCTTTTCGCTTAAATTAAATCACAAACAGCGTCCCACATACCTCTTGGCAGTTTGAACATTTAATTTAAGCGAAAATCAATGTTTATTTGCCAAATAAACATTTTTTTCTATTTTCTGACGGCGATAGAATGTATTTTGAGTTAAATAAATTGCATACATTCTTCTTTTTTCGTCAATTAATTTAATTCAAAAATTAATATTTTGGCCACCCTGTATGAATAATGATATTCATGTTTATATTACTATATAGAGAATTGAACACCCTTTCAAAAGAGGTGCTACACGACCCCTATTCCCATTTAAAAAAATCATCGATTACGTCACCACGCTCAGATGGAAGACGTCATTAGTATGAAATATATGGCAAAAAGTTGTAATTTGAAAATAAAAATCGACCTATTTAGGGATTTTTCTCTAAAGTCGTCCATTTTAGAGAAAATGAATTTATTCCATAATTTAGATAATCTCTGTATGTGTACTTATATTATACCTCTATTTTTTATGTAATTAATTATCGAGTTAGAAAAAATACATTTGATTCATTTTGAGGAAGAAGATATTAAAAAAGGCAAGTGTTAGGATGCAGTAATTCAATGGATTATTCAATAAATATGGACATTATAGACAAAATATTGAATAATTTTTAGAACGTGTAATGACATGTTTTTAAATCTGCCGCGTTTAGGATTCCAATCCTGATTAAAAATTTGGCAACATCGCGGAATGGGTTGTAAGATCTATCACTACCTAAGAAAGAGGACTGAAATAAAAAGGTGAGGGTTCGAAAATTATGATCCTATTGTTTATATATTTGCCGTAAATGCAGGTAAACTTTGACCGGTTGTATCTCAGGAACCACTCATCACAATTAAACGTTGATTCTTTTAAAAGAAGCGTTTTACCGCTTTTTTTCCAACACCGTTTTCATGATTTAATTTAATTTAAAATTTCCCGAGATATTCTATTTGTTTATAAGCCAAAAAATTGGTTATAATTTTAAAATATTCCTGAGGCCGCTTAAATAATCCAATTTCAATTATGTAAAGTACATTAGATAGATACAGTGTCTTTTTATACAAAAATCATAGTTATTCTTATGTATCATATTTATTGTGGTTATTATAGCGACCGTAAAGTTTTAATTAACAATTCAATTGTTGCTAAACTGTTAATTCAATTTCCATCGGCTTCTGGAATTGTAATCTATACGAAATGAGCTTTTATATTACCAAGTTATTTAATTATTGATAAACATTTACTTATCTAAAATTTTAGTTGAAAATTAAAGATTTTGTTGGAAAAACAAGCATTTTCCGGGGAAAATTTTTGTCCAAGTAAATCGGGAAAAACACGACTCTATGCAGAATTTAATTACGGTGGATTTTTATTTGGGTGTTTTTGGTGTAAAGTTAAAACCTTTGGAGTTATAGAGCAAAAATTGAAAAAAACACTATTATCGGGCGCCATTTTGTTTATAAAAAAAGTAGCACACTATCTGCGGACTTTGCATACCTATATTATTAATATGTATATACAATCATAAGATTCGATTCCAGCAATAAAATTGCTGTTAAATAACTTTGCCTTGTATTTTGCTAATTAGCCCAGAGTACAACATTGGAGACCTTACGAAAGTAAAGGACCAAGAGGAAGACCACAGATGAGATATTTTTAATGTACATAAATAATATAGTATTTCCAGTATTGCAAGTTTTCCCACGCATGAAATTATTTACGAATTACTTTTTATTCTAGGTCGCTTTTTTACTCACAGAAACTAGTATCGCAAAATTAAGTGGCTTGTCCATAGAAATCACAATAAGTTAAACAAAGATAAACAACATGGCATGTTGGTGATATAACTGTTCATTTACTTTTATTGTTTACCTATTGGTTTTTAAAATTATTTAACTTTTAGTCTATACATAATATGAAAATAAATATTAGAATAACATAATATTATGTTTTTCTAATATTTATTTTCAAACATAATTATTGTTAAAACGACTAACTACTGTCCCCTCTTAAATTGAATTACTTCCCGTAAGTACCTATTTATTCTTTAAGGAAAAGTGACAAGTAATAATTATGAGTGTGACTATAGTTCTGTCGAATGGAAACTTATTTTTGTGTATTTTCGAGATTACTGTTTACCTTTTGTTTTTTTTTTTATTTATTTAGTAACATTCTATATTTATCTCTATACTAGTAATACTCGGTATGCTGTTCAAGTTGTTTAATGTTGAGTCGATCCACCCCCTTAACAGTGAAAAAATATTAAACAGTTCAATAAAATAACTTTATAAAATATGTCTATGGGATAATAGCCATTTCCTAATTATTACCACTTACAGTGCGTATCAATGATAATGCACATCGACATGTACATTTCACTTTATTTTTTGATTTAACATGTTTGAAAATTAATTGTAACGCATGGGAAAAGTTAGAGTAGAAGAATTATAATGAACAAAAATGATTAATAAATTAATGGTCTTAAGCTGGGTACTCACTTGAGCACGAATACGCATGAGGCAAGCCGAGGCCGCACGGAATGCCTCGAGTCGGGAAAAATGTAGGAGGACACGCATCCCGTATGAGGACGCATGAGGATTGCCGCAGCAGTGATCCATTTATTCGTCCTGAGGCAGCGAATATGTCGAAGGAACAATTATTATTATAATAATAGCTAGGGAGGATTCCATAGTATTTCCATATTTTTGTATTTATCAATAAGTTCTAAACAAAACTCTTGGCTCCATTGCATTTTTTATAGGTAGATTTATAAATTTATCTTGAATTTTTAAGTGTATAACTTTCCAAAAGAATGAATATTTCAAGATAAGAAATAAAATTCAACAAAATCCAAGTCTTTTAGAACCCTTTTGTATTATTTTATTATAATTACATTCATTGCTTGCACGGTCTGTTTAAAAATGTATAAATATGAATTGAAACGCAACCGCATGTTTAAAAATACTTAAAAACCGTCCACACTGAGGCACGAATCACTTTGATGGACCGACAACAAATGGATCGCTCCAAGGCGTGCAGCGAACGATTTGAGCATATTTGCCGCGCCTCGGATGACATCCTCACTGACTGCCTCGTATATAGCCTCGGCTTGGCACATGCGCGTTCGTGCTCAAGTGAGTACCCAGCTTTCAATGGATGGATACTAACCTTCCACTATTTGATCTAAGAGGAGAAATGAATTTATTGCTGATGCCCCTTCTATTTCCAACCCTTTTTTTCTGTGCTAGTGAATTTGATTGCACAGTATTTGAAGCAGTACCATATTTTTGAATATTCTGTATTTGTAATTCTTCCCTTGCTGTTTTAAAAGAACTAGCCAGACTACTCATATTATCATTACTTTTAGTCTTTTCTTCTATATAGGATTTTTTGTTAGGATAAAAAATTTGTTTGTTTTTATTAGACTGGTTTAGAAATTCTGGGTTTTGAGCAGGTTTACAACTTTTGTTTTGTTTCAATGTATCCAATAAATCTTGCAATTCTTCATCAAAATTTTCAGAATTATAGCAGGAGCTTTTTTCTGAGGTACAAGGCAAAGCTGTAATATACTGTTGAGGATCTATATTGGATAACTGAGATTTAATGTTATTTCCTGCAACCTTGCCAGATTTTAAAAGAAGCGATTTTATTCTGTTGTCATAAACATTTTCATGGCCTTTATCTAATATATCTGCAAGAGCTTTTAGTTTATGGTCTACTAAAGTACAAGTATTTTCGTTGTCCAATCTAAAAATTAAATACACAATAAACATAATTACGAAAATATCACTTACTCAAATGATTTTTTAAATACAGTAGAACCCCTATTATCCGGGTTTAAATATAAGTTAAAACAGTGACCAGAAATAGCTGAGTTAAAACGATCAGATCCATCTTCAACAATGAGCATTAATGTCTGGCCTTCGCTGATGATCTTACTGTTTCAGTGAAAACAAGAAAACAATTAAAAAACGTTATGAAAAGTTTAGAGGAAAGATAATTTGAAAGGAAAGGAGGAAAGGAGGAAAGATAATTTGATTTAGAAATAAACCAGGAAAAGTCAAAGTACATGATACTTGGAAATACAGAGCAAAACGAAGAGGGACAGTTTACTTTCATATCTTATGATATGAAGCAAGGGAATATAATTTTGACAGAGTAGTCCATTTTACGTATCTGGGGGTTATTATAGAGGAGAATGGTCAGGAAGAATGGGAACTGAATGTCAGATTAGCAAAGGGAAATAAAAAGATGGGAAGTCTATACCAATTTATTTTTGATATCCAAAAATTTTAATCTGTCCTTTAAAACACCAAAAATATGCCTTATTGCTTTTACTGATGTCTGTAAAACCTAAAAACCTCTCATAAATATTACCACGTAACGCCTATCGAACAACAATTGATAGTTGTGAATGACATGATAATCAGAAGTTTCATCTACTTCTAGCGAAAAGCAAATGGTTTTCAGAATCTCAGATTCAATAACGTTATTCAAAATATAACTGATTGATTATATTAGTTCATTCTGTACTGTTTTAGACATGCCGCTAAATATCTTCGAATCAGAAAAAAAATTGGAAAATTTCAAATCGTATTTCTTAAACAATTTTATTAGTTCTCTATAACTACTTTGATTTAACAAATGCTCCGATTCATCATGTCCCGTAAATAATAATTCCTGACAACTTAAATAAATTACAATATCAATTAAACGACGTAAAATGGAATAATTATTTTTTACAATTTCTGCCGAGTCTTCCAAATGAAAGATCGGCAGACTTAAATGTGCCGTACCTGCTGCTGAATGCCTATGGAGAGAAATATACGTTTGGCTGCTCTTCGACTCATATTTTGTTGAGTTTTACGTGTAAATCGTCAAGCTCGAGATGAGCTGGGGTCTGCTTGCTGAAAACAGTCAGATGAATGGTTCGGATCATTCATTTTTTGAAAAGTCTCTTATGCGCAGGGATCACTTAACGCTCGGATTCACCAAATCCTTTTAAAAAACATGAATAAAATGCAATCTGTATTATCTGACGAATTTTTTAATTTCACAGATACAAATGACATCAACTCTGATTAAATTAAATATTAAACAAAATCTATATCTATAAATGTGTGGGTTGGTACTGCCGACCCTGACTGGCCGCCACTGCCAAATGGAAGACCCAGAGAGAGATGGGAGGACCAGATCATGAGAGATATCAAACTTCTGGAAGTGAGAAATGGTAGGGAACTATGCACATATCAAAATGAGTGAAAGAAAATTGTAACGAAAGCCAAGTAATACAACAAGAATCAGAGAGCTCTAAGTAAGAGCCGCAAACATTCCATTGGGAATGAAAAGTGAGAAGCCCTGATGATGATGATCTTTTTATGTAAAAAAGTTAGTTTTAACCTATCAAACGATATAAGATTTATTTTTTCTGTTCAGATTATTCAGATTCTCCCTGCTTTTCAATTATTCTTGCCACGTCCAGTCCTCTGGAGCACGGATTATCAGGGTTCTACTGTACATTGCAACTTACAAACAACAATCATGTTATTCTTTCAGATAATTAAATTAGAGTTGATGCTGTTCGGTAGTTTACAGAATATACTTATCTATTACAAATAGTCCTTATGTACATACTCAAACTGAATACTTACATATTAGAGGATACTTTTACCAAGTGTGTAAGACATTTTCTTTGAATATTATGTGGTTGATCACTGTCTTTTAAATAAATTTGATGGTGTACTGATAAATCAAGATCTTGTTGATCAGTTGACATGTTTCATTCCTATTTAAATTTATTTGCTTGTAGGTATATTTTGTTGAAAAACAAAAATTATGAAATTTTCGGTGTTTTGAAGTTTGTTGTCAAATAAATCGGTCTGTTTTTGTTTTGAATATTCTCGGTCTTCTTTTTTGCTATGACCAATGGCCATTTACTCTTTAGCACATAGCCAGTTTTTCTCCGTTTTTACTCCACAATCCGAATAATTGGAAATATTTTAACCATAGATATATAATACTCTAGATTGCGCCTTACGATCTTAAAATGGGTGACGGTTGCGACAGAGATAAATGAGCCTATTTGGTCGGTAGTCTCTTTCTAATTCAAGGGGAGTATCGACGACGTCACTATCCTACTCTGTCGTCGAGTATTTTAGATGGTTTGACAGTTCGAGCGGATGGCGACGAGAACAGGGCCCGGATTACGTACACTCGATACGCATCGTATCCGCCATGTTTTACTGTAGCGCCTTATGGGAAAACATGGCGGATACGATGCGTATCGAGTGTACATAATCCGGGCCCTGGTCGTTTGTCTAATAGGGCTTTTCATCGATTGTCATTTGTTTCGAGCTTCTGTCATGTGTCACATAATATTAATATATCTACGCCATACGTCTTTGGTTTGTATCATTGGTATATGCCAATAACGTATGACGTAGATATATTCATATTATGTGACACATGACAGAAGCTCGAAACAAATGACTGTGAATGAAAAGCCCTATCCGGTTCGAATCCCATACCAATCTTTACTTTTTTTATTTTTTATTTAATCAATATTGCGTTTATTAGATATTATTACATCTCTAATGGTAGGGGAGCAAAGTATGCTAAATGTGCAGTCACTCGAGCGTTATGGGGACCTATTGGGTTGTGAAGAGTAGGTCCTAAAACCAAAAAAAGTTAAGTAAAATTTTCCATTTTAGTGGGCGCTTGCCATTTTTTAATTTAATTTTCCATTTCCAATAATCGTTTTTTCCGATTATAACGCCATCTATCCATAATTCGAAAAAATGTTTCGAATAAAAGTTACTTATTTTTACGTAAGGAATCCAAATCTGCAATAAAAAATGGGGGCTTCTATTTAAGATTTAAAAGTAACCCTCCACCCCACCTCCTTGGGGAGTCGTGTTTGGTGCCATTCGATAGATTTTTTAAAAGTATCGAATAAGTGTATTTTACAGTTTTTCGATCTGATGTTCATTTCGCGAAATATCGCGGGATTCGTATTTAAAATATTAAATTTACCCCCCACCCCTCTCCGTGGGAAGTCGTGTTTGGTATCATTCGATAGATTTTTAAAATATATTGAGCACATATTTTTTAGTTTTTCGATCTGTCAGTTATTTCGCGACATATTCGCTTATTTCTTGTGAAACTTTGGGACTCACCCATTTCCTTACCCTCTGCTCAAATCGTCAGATTTTTTAAATATACACTCTTTTGCATGTACTTAACTTACCTTATCTTAATCTGACAATTTCGAGTATTTTTAAGGGTAGATTTTTTTTTTCGGGCCCCCCTTAACGAACTCCCCTGTGTTAAGAGCCAATATATGATAGAGGTTCATCTGCAGGGTACCAGGTTTCTCCCATATGCTAATCTGACGCGCTCGAGTAACTGCAAAAATCCCCGCTTGGGCTCCCCTACCATAAAGTAAATCTATGCAAAGTGCAAAGAAATATATAACAAATAAGAAAAACTGTGTAGGTACCTATAGATTTTTAAAAATATAAAAGCCAATGTTATTTTTTTAATAAGTTAATTGTAGTATAGTGTAAAGTAATTGTTAAAAATATTCGTAAAAAATTACCAATATTTAATATCAACATAATGTACCATCGATTTATTTATTAATTGAATCGGTCATTTCAAAAATAACATGAGTCACATATTCCTAATTTTACAGAAGAGCAAAGAAAACTAACTATATAGTCGAAAGATGGATGAAATGGATGACATCAAAATTCAGAGTTATATTGTAGTTTTGTTCCTAATGTTTTTACTGGACTGGTGTCGTTTTTGCACACAACGTTTATCTTAAAGGAGTCTATTCCTCTCAAAAAGTTAGTTTCTGAAAATTGTGGACTTTGCTGTTTTTGAAATGACCGATTCAATTATAAGTAATTAGACATTATTTTTATTTATGAAACTGTTACAATTTTTTAAAAAAGTAGAAGCAAAACAAACATTCACATCATTCGAATAAGGACGAATTTATATTAATAACGAATGACTTTTATTTTACTATGCAGTTCACAAATTATGTATTCCAATATTAACTTACTATACATACATTTATTATCTGCTAGATTTACTTAGGTCCATTTTTCAGATGTAAAAATATCTAATAAACGCAATATTGATTAAATAAAAATAAAAAAAGTAAAGTTGGTTATGGGATTCGAACCACGATTATCCACGTCCGAAGACCAAAGACTATTTCCCGTCACCACCCGCTCCAACTGTCAACACATATTACTCGATAAAGTGGGATATTCACGTCGTCGATATTCCCCTTAAATTAAAAAGAGACTACCGACCAAATAGGCTCATTTATCTCTGTCGCAACCGTCACCCATTTTAAGATCGCAGGGCGCAATCTAGAGTATTATATATCTATGATTTTAACTGTACGTTCCTCAAAATATTTAAGTTTTGTTTTAACCTAAATCACCTAATACGAAAATGCTTCCTAGGGAGCTAGAGCTCTTTGAAGATTGCGCCTCTTAATTAGGCTTTTTTTAAATATCTCTAAATAGAACTCTTCTATTTAGAAAAACGAAAACGTACGCCTATTTATCTAGTACCGGCCATAGGCGTCCCTTTTGGGTAGGGCAACGGAGATATTTTTTCATCGCATATATGTACCTACTTTTGTCTTTATCTTTTAAGCATTTTTGACACTGGATTATTAAATTGTAAGGTATTCTAATACTAAAAAGTACTTTTCGTTTAAGCGGCAGCAGCAGAATACATCGTTTTCTAGAAAAAGCAATTTGAAAATTTTTAGTTTTTGAATTTGAAATGAATTTAAAAACGGTATATTTTACTGACATAAAGCAAGAGTAACTTTTAGTACTAGAATACCTCATAATTTAATAATCCAGTGTCAAAAATGCTTAAAAATTAAAGACACAAAAAATAATGCGATAAAATAACCGTTGACCTATCCAATACGGACGCATTGACCGGTACTAGAAATTCGCTATAGGGCTTTTCATTCACAGTCATTTGTTTCGAGCTTCGGTCATATGTTGTATAATCCGTGTATATTAATATTAGACACAATTATACAACATATGACAGAAGCTCGAAATAAATGACAATCGATGAAAAGCCCTATTGATGAAATCGATTTGTCACTGGAAGGTAATGGTATGGGAGCAAAGTAGGTATGCTAAATGTGTAGTCACTCGAGCGTTATGGGGACCTATTGGGTTGTGATTATTAGGTCCCAAAACCAAAAAAAGTTAAATAAAATTTTCCATTTTAGTGGGGGACTTTCATTTTTTAATTTAATTTTCTATTTCCAACAATCGTTTTTTCCGATTATAGTGCCATCTATCTATAATTCGAAAAAATGTTTCGAATAAAAGTTGCTTATTTTTACGTAAAGAATCCAAATCTGCAATAAAAATTTGGGGCTCCTATTTAAGATTTTAAAGTAACCCCCCCACCCCACCTCCGTGGGGGTCGTGTTTGATACCAATCGATAGAATTTTCAAAAATAATGAATAAGTTTATTTTGCAGGTTTTCGATCTGATGCTTATTTTGCGAATTATTTAATAATTACCCCTTAATTTACCCCCCCCCCTCTCCGTGAGAGGTCACGTTTGGTATCGTTCGATAGATTTTTGAAAAATATTGAACACGTATTTTTTAGTTTTTTGATCTGACGTTCATTTCGCGAAATATTCGCTTTTTTGTGAAACTTTTTGACTCGCCCATTTCCTTACGCCCCGCTCAAATCGTCAGATTTTTTAAATATACACTCTTTTGCGTGTACTTAACTTATCTTATCTTAATCTGACAATTTCGAGTATTTTTAAGGCGCCCTTTAACGAACTCTCTGTGTTAAGATTCAATATATGGTAGAGGTGCATCTGCAGGGTGCCAGGTTTCTCCCCATATGATAATTTGACGCGCTTGAGTAACTGCAAAAATCCCCGCTTGGGCTCCCCTACCATAAATAAACGTACCAGTTTTCGTTTTTCTAAATAGTTTTTTGTTTAATTTTTTTTTTTTAAATTCAAAAAACGAAAAATGTTCGAAAAAAAATCGATTTCTTTAGAAAACGATGACTTAAACCAAGACTACCTTTTAGTAGATATTATAATACCTCGCAATTTAAACATCCAGTGTCAAAAATGCTTAAAAGTTCATATAATATAAATGCTTAAAAGTACACAATAAGCGTTGCCCTACCCAAAACGGACGCCTATGAACGGTACTACAAATTCGCAATTTTTTTAGTCGATTTATCCCAGAAAGATAAATAGGCGTATCGGTTTTCGTTGAAAATTTACGTACCATCTATTTCAGCTATTTCAGGGTATATTCACCATTTGGAGCATATCCACCTGACTCTTTTTGGAGCACCTAAGTGAATTCTTAACTGAAGGTTCTTTGAATGACTTTTATGGAGTCTTGACATTTCTGTAGTCTGTTTTTTCTCCTCACAATGCCTTCTCCACGATTCTCTTTTTACCTTTCTCAGAGTTCCTTATTATGCTCATTAAGAATTTCGCGATTAGCGCCAACTCATCGAAATTAAATTTTCGTTTGATTTCTGCTATTTGATTTGCAACAATAGGGAACTTGCATAAATTTTTAAATTCGAAAAAAATGTTATAAATCACAACAGAACATAATTTAAAACATGTATCAAAGATAAAAAAGTTTTGTTTGTCTTTCGTTTGGCCCCTAAAGACGATTAAAAATTCAAATTAAAACAGGTGGTCCAAAACGCGTCGTGACGTCACTCAGTTTTACATTTACATTTTTCCAATAAAGTAAACAGAATTTTAAATTAGACGTTATAAACGTCAGTAGAAAATACATTTATGTGACGTTACAAGTGTTTTTGATCGTTTGAACTATTCATAGAAAATTTTTATTTTTACAAAATGGTTTTATTTTCAATAGTAAACCTTCGTTACTTTCCTTCAAAAACAGTATAAAACTCCAATTTTAACAAACTGCAAACTGGTATATATTATTACAATGACATACGATATATGTCATTAGAATATAAATATTTTTGACTTATTCCACGACGATGAGCTGGCCAAATACCCAAGTAGGTGGAGGCCAATAAACTAAAGAAGGAGAAGAAGAATATACCTAAATATAAGGTTGTCTCTAGGTATACGCTAACGTGTACGCAAATAAAAAAGTTAGAGTGTCAGTTATTTCTTATTTTTTATTTGTTTAGTGTTTGTTTTTAAATTAACTATGGAGTGTGGACAATTATTTAGTTCTTTTAATGAGTTTAAGAACATTTTAAAACAGTACGAAAAAGATAAGAGACTATAAATCAATATATATTTTTTTTAGTTATAAATGAAATAGTATTACCGTCCAAGTTTAAAATAAAAGGAAGACCTAAAGTTTTCACAATAATAATTAACTTGTTCTGAAGCTATTATCCTTGTGGCATTTTTGTAATCAACTATTCTAAATGGGAACTAAGCCACAATTTAACTAGAACATTGATTTTATTAACGTTTCGACGTCTAAACCGGATGTCGTTGTCAAAATACAAAATATTATTAAATTAAACAAAAATGTTGTTGCTTAGTAAAAAAAATTTTCTTATAATTTATTTAATCTGACTAATTTTTGTATTTTGACAATGACATCCGATTTGGACGTCGAAACGTTAATAAAATAATTTTTTTAGTTAAATTGTGGCTTATTTTGCATTTAGAATAGTTGATTATAATAATTCACTTACGTATAAAAATTATTTTAACAATATTTTGTACCAACATGTCATGTCAACTAAATACATATAATTATTTTGCTAACCTAAATATATACTTTTATATATATATACATTGATTTATTACAATTAAGTTTGAAACATCTGAATAGTTCTTCCCTTCCCTTAACAAATATTTTCCTATCAAACAAACACTAAACATATATGAAAATAGCATGTACCAAATGTAAATAATGACGTCACTGGCTTGATGAAGTTTAATTCGCGTCTACCTAACTTTTTTATTTGCGTACACTTTACCGTGTACCTAGACACAGCGAAATATAGCCATAATCAAAACTAATGCAAAACTATGTGACGTCACGGGCCGTTTGAACTATTTTATACCGCAGAAGACTTTAAATATGTATTTCTAAGTTATTACGAGCACACAACACTTTTTTCTATGATTACGAGTTTTTGAAGCGTGAAATTTTGAAAATCTCATTTTTAAACAAAACTGAACATTATTATCTAATAAAAAAATGTGCAAGTTCCCTATTGGTACCAATTAAGTTATGTACTAGACCAGGGGTTGGCAACGTTTTTCGGACAGCGGGCCATTTTCAAATTATTTTTTTATGCGGGCCGCACATTCAAATGTAACTTAAACACTGCTTTTAGGTATATCATATAAGAGTATAATTCTTATCTATATAAATAAAAATGAATGTTTGTACAGTAGGAAAAATGAAAGAATACCCATGAACGAACAAATAAAACAGGCTGTATTTTCCTGTCACCGTGTCACAAAAAAAAATTGTCCAGTGCAAGTACATGTAACAATAATTATTACATGTACTTGCGCTGGAAAATTTCCTTTGTGACACGGTGACAGGAAAATACAGCGTGTGTTATATGTTCGTTCATGGGTATTCTTTCATTTTTCCGACTGTATGTATGTATGTATGTTCCTTATAGACTCGCAAACTATGCATTTGATCGTATGATGATCTTAATTCTTTAAAAAGGTCTTTAAAAAATTACCAAATCTTAATCAATTAATTTAATTAATATGAAAATACATACACAAATTATTAATTCTTTGACAAGGTTGTCAAAACCAAACTTTCAATATAATTAGTTAGCATGACGACGATCTTGGTTTCCATGACGATGATTCAAAACTACTGTTATTGTCTACCGATTTGACTTTCGAATATTATGTCAAAATAATTTTATTTCATCGAATTGTCGCGTTAATTTCATTAAAACAGGAACACAATAAGATATATTTGAAATAAATTAGTAAATAATATCTAAATATTAGTTTTCTGCATGTATTATAATTACTTTAAGGCCATATTAACATATCTAAATTAACACGCGTGCGGAAAAGTAAAAACCGCGTGCGGAAAAGTAAAAACCGCGTGCGGAAAAGTAACACGCGTGCGGAAAAGTGAAACTTTCTAAACTAAAATGCGTGCGCGAAAGTAGACATTTTTGCACGCTCGTAGAAAAAAATTATTTATTATTGTCATGCTATAATAACAATAATGTCAGAGAACAAAAATTTTACAATTCTTAAAAGGAAAAAAAAAAGAAAGTATAATTTATTAGTCCTATCGCCAGGGGGGGTACAACTGCCTCCTTAATTCAGATGGACTTACCCAAGTTTTTTTATGTATTTTGACCCGTAGAACACGAATTTTTTTGGGTAACAGTTGATCCGGATGTCGATAGGATTGTTATATACAAAGAACTTGAGGAATTACATAACAGCGATTTTTCGCAAAACAAAACATTTTTTGGATTCTTTGGGTGATTCTCAGCAAAAAATAGTCTTACAAGTTTTTTCATAGGATGCATAGTTTTCGAGATAAACGCGGGTGAACTTTCAAAAAATCGAAAAAGTGCAATTTTTGAACCCGAGTACCTTTTGATTAAAAAATAAAATAGCAATTCTGCTTACTGCATTTAAAAATTCAAGTCAAATTCTATCGGTTTTGATTATTTGCAGTGCTAAAAATTAAGTTTTTATTTGTTAAACAAAGCCATAAACATATAGTGTTTCCAGTGCCCAATACATGCGTTTTAATGTACGTAATCTACGTAGAAATTGTATGTATGCCCGCCTACTCGTTCGATTTCAAATGAAAAATGCATTGAAAATATCATTCAATCACTATGTGTTTATAGCTTTGTTTAACAATAAAAAAATTAATTTTTAGCAATGAAGGTAATTAAAACCGATGGAATTTGACTTGAACTTTCAAATGCGTTAAGCAGAATTGCTATTTTATTTTTCAATCAAAAGTTATTCGGGTTCAAAAATTGCAATTTTTCGATTTTTTGAAAGTTCAACCGCGTTTATGTCAAAAACTATGCATCCTACGAAAAAACTTGTAAAAACATTTTTTGCTATGACCCAAAAATACAAAAAAATCAATACAATTTCGCAATACAATGTTTTGTATTGCGAAAAATCGCTGTTATGTGATTCCTCAAGTTATTTGTTTATAACAATCTTATCGACATCCGGATCGACTGTTACCCAAAAAATTCGTGTTCTACGGGTCAAAATACATAAAAAGAAAACTTGGGTAAGTCCATCTGAATTAAGGAGGCCGTTGTACCCCCACTGGCGACAGGACTATATTTAACAGTTTATCTTTCATTTTATTCATGCAATAAAATTTAATGCCCTTTTTGTTCTTGGATGTTGTTTGACAATGACAATTCTTTTAATTCCGGTTGTGTTTGGAATACTGAGATCCTCAAAAAATTGTCTAAATTTTCATCTGTCAACCTCGTTCTATATTTTGATTTTATGAAATTCATTCTTGAAAATTTTTGTTCATTATAAAAATAGATGCTAGAAAAAATACAAATCATTGATATTGCAAAATTTCTTAAATTGGGAAATTTATTTTCTGGTAGATTTGAATAAATGAATAAAATGCACTAAAATTATTATCGTCAAAATTATTTTTATACACCAACATTTTTAGAATGCAAATGCAAACCAAAACGCTAGTTATAAATTGTATGGTGCTTTTCCCATATCAAATTTTAACGGATTTTGATTCAATAACTTCATATTAATTTGTACCTGTCAATAACTTCATATTAGTACCTGTCTACAAAAACAAGGGAGACATACAACAATGCACAAACTACAGGGCTATAAAACTACTTAGCCACACCATGAAAATATGGGAGAGAGTAATTGATAGACGGATACGTGAAGAAACCGATATATCCGATAATCAATTTGGCTTTATGCAGGGCAGATCAACAACAGATGCAATTTTCATTTAAGGCAACTGATGGAAAAATACAGGAATAAAGAGACCAACGCTCATATGGTATTCATTGATCTTGAAAAAGCATATGATATAGTTCCTTGAGAGATTCTGTGGTGGGCACTCAATAAGAAAGGAGTCTCTGGCGAATATGTAAATATTGTGAGATATATGTATGAGGGAGTAACGACTAGTGTTAGAACAGGTGTGGGAGAGACTGATAAATTTCAGGTGAAAGTAGGATTGCACCAAGGCTCGGTGCTTAGTCCTTATTTATTCTCATTAGTTTTGGACCAGATAACAGCGAAACTACAGGATAGTATTCCATGGTGCCTAATGTATATGCTGATGATGTAGTGTTAATAGGAAATAGTGAAAGAGACTTAGAACAAAAACTGGAACAGTGGAGACAAGCTCTGGAGGAAAAAGGTTTAAAACTTAGTAGGACAAAAACAGAGTATTTGGAATGTTTATTTAAAGATGGAGTTACTACAGATAAAATGGTATCTTTGGATGGTGAAATGATTGTGAACAGCAATAATTTTAAGTACCTAGGATCGGTATTACAGAGTAATGGAGAAATAGATCGAGATGCATGCAGTAGAATTAGGGCTGGATGGATGAAGTGGAAAGAAGCGAGTGGTGTGTTGTGCGACAGAAAAATTCCAATGAAGCTGAAGGGAAAATTCTATGAAACAGCCATAAGACCGGCAATGATGCACGGAACTGAATGTTGGGCAGTGAAAAAGAAAGAGGAACAACGAATTCATGTGGCGGAAATGAGAATGCTTAGATGGATGAGTGGAGTGACAAAGAAGGATCAAATTAGAAATGAGTATATTAGGGGAAGTCTAGGTGTGGCACCAATTGATGCCAAAATGAAAGAGCATAGGTTAAGATGGTTTGGTCATGTTCAACGTCGAGACGTTAATCACCCAATACGAAGAATAGCTGAAGTGCAGATTCCTGGAAGGAGTAGGAGAGGAAGACCAAAGAAGACCTGGGGGGAGACGATAAGGCAGGACATGTTGGTAAATGGGATTAACATTGATATGACCCAAGATAGAATTGTGTGGAGAAATGCAATTAGGGAAGCCGACCCCGCATAGGGATAAGGCAAAGAGAATGATGATGATGAACTTCATATTAATTTGAAGTACCCTGATTGTCGTTTTTACTTGAAAATAATTGCAAAGTAAGAAAATGACAATCATTAATTATTCTTTTCAAATTGAGAAATAGACCGTTTTCAAAACCTTCCTTCTACCTTGTAATGTTATTTAATTTATTGAGGTAAGTTGTAATATCCATAAGAAAAGCTAACTTGCTTATACATTTAGAATTCGATAATTCTGGTATATGATTTCCCTTTTCTGTCACAAATATTGCAGTCTCGTGTATCAAGTCTTTTTAAAAGTTTTCCAGGCTGAGCCATATAAATATAAATGATATCTTCATATTTTGCATCAATTTCATTTAATAAATTCCGGAATGTTCGATGGTTCATACCGTTTTTACGAATATAATTGATGGACATTACCACAATATTCATATCATTTTTCAAATTTACAACTTTTTTATTTAGTTTCAATTTTTCATTAATAGTATGGTATAACTAGACCCACGGTTATTAGACTTTATTACGGTTGTCTTGTCCGACGGTGGTGGGGAAACTTATATTTTTGACTTTACGTCACAAGAGTTTACATTCCCATATTTTTAAATGATTTTCGATCATTGAATGTGTGTTATTGCGTATATATGTGTATTATTTGTGTTATTATGAAATAATTAGACAAATAGTACACATTTTATCTTATACCGGGTGGTGAATCGTAAAAAGGGCCATAGGAAACTCAATGTAAAATTCTGAATTGTTGAATTCCTGCTTCCCTAATTATTTTACATCAAAAGTCATGAGAGAATACTTGTAGATAATTAAAATCTGTATTAAAACCAAAAGTTAAAATTGTTCTACGATTTAAATGCATTCCAAAATTTTGAAAAATATGATACATTTGCCACAATAGGTATGCGTGTAAAAGTAAGGCCACACGTTACTATTTAACTGACAGTGCTCACACCATTGACTGAATAAAAAAATCTTTATTATTAATCCTTTCTCCGCAACTGTGGGTATCTTATCAACTGTATTGTTTTTAAACAATAGATGATAAAATAAAAATATTGACAGTTCAAAAATGTGAACATTATTGCATTGTGTGTGGCCTAAGTTTGGGCTGAAAATTAAAATGTATTACATTTTTACAAAATTTTGGAATACATATGTTTAATTACGTAGCGTAGACCAATTTTAACAGTTATTTCCAATACAGATTTCAATCCTGTACAAATAGTTTCTGATGTCTTTTGGTGTACAATAATTATTAGGGAAGCTGGAATTCAGCAGTTCAGAATTTTAAAAGTTAATGCAAAATTTTGACGCATGTCAAAATTATCAATGTGTTTTAATTGTATTCATTTTTTTCGAATCCTGAGAAAACTAATAAATATTTTTGAAAAATTTAAACTCAGAATGAAAGACTACATTATTACCGAGGGCCGAAAGTCCCTGAAAACTTCTTTAATGTTTATTTTAATAAGTTACACGGCTAAAAATAAAAGAGAGGTGTGATATTTAATTTCAAATATTTCATTCAATAGAATCTGCTTGTTTATTCTAAGGGGCTTTCCGCCCTCGGTAATAATGTAATCTTGCATCCTGCGTTTAAATTTTTCTAAAATACTTGGTTTTCTCAGGATTCGAAAAAATTATATTACGATTCAAATGACAGTAAACTCTCGTGACGTAATCGCACCCTTAATGTTCATTGGTTAGTCGATTTAGGCAACCGTAGTAATGTCTAAGAACCGTGAACTAGACCCAAACCCAGACATCCAAAGTGAAAGTTATCCTCCATGGGTCCGTGCAAGTTCGGCAAAGCGACCCCTATTTCTACGCTCTGTACTTTTATTCGCACTTTTAATTATATTGGCCAATTATATTACTCCTGGTTACTGGATAATTGTCAAGGCCATAGTCCAAAAAAATAATAAAAAGAAAAAATAAGATGCAGGTTATGTTATGCAAACGTAAACAATTGTATGTAGTAAATAAAATTAGTTATTAAAATGCAGTACTGCAAGCAAAATACAATTAATTAAATTTATCTTTATATAATAATTGCATATTATATCAATATTGTGGAGAAATATATATTTTTTCTGCTTCAGTGACAGAAGGTATGAAATATACGTCAATTTGACAATTTCAATTGACAATATGAATTATTTAAGATAGTTGCTATATTTCTCCGCGACTCGCGCATGGTCGTTTCTCGTTTCCCTTCCAAGTACTTGCACACACATTATGGTCCACATAATGTTCAGAAAAAAGTCACATAAATGTGAGCATTGTGAAGAGGAAAGTGATTTAGATCATATATTTTTTGGTTGTTCTAAAAATACAATTTACTCATCTAAATTAATAAATGATTTATTAAAATGTAAAGTAGCAACTCCTTGGAATATACTATATTTATTATCACTTGGTTCTGTAGATGTATACAACTCTTTAATTAACTTTTTAAAAGACAGCAAATTATCATTATAATTCCCTTAAACATTTTTAATTAATACCTTTGGTAGTTAGTAGTTTTAGCTGTTAAGCTTAGTGTTACTTAATACCTTTTAGTTGTTATCTTTGTTTTAAACCTGTTTTGTATAACTTGATAACTTGTATTCCTTATGTGTCTGGCAGTATGACGGTAAGTCTAAGCCAAAATAAAAAAATAAATAAAAAAAAAAGTCACACCATTTTGAGCGTCGGGTTTGGGGGGAGAAGGGGGAGAGATCGGTAAATTCGTAGTGTTTTACGTTTTTCGTCAATATTTCTAAAACTATGCGGTTTAGCATGAACAACCTTCTATACAAAAATGTTCTACATTAAATTTGAAATAAAAAAGGCTGTATGCATAATCCTTCTAAAATGAACGGTTCCAAAGTTACGGGGGTAGTATAGTATAATTGGTCCAAAAAAAGGCCTAACCAAGACATCCAAAGTAAAAGTTTTCCTCCAACACCAAATTGTTCTATATGGTCCACATATTGTTCAGTAAAAAGTTACACCATTTTAAGCGTCCGGTTTGGGGGGTAGATGGGGGAGAAGTAGGTAAATTAGTAGTTTTTTACGTTTTTCGTCAATATTTTCAAAACTATGCTTTAGCCTAAACAATCTTCTATACAAAAATGTTCTACATAAAATTTAAAACAAAAAAAGTCCTATACATAATTGTTATAAAATCAACGGTTTCAGAGTTACGGAGGGTGAAAAGTGAAGGTTGTTGATACTTTTTATATTTTTTGCGAAATTTATAATATTGTTACCGATGAAAGAAATTTTCTTTCACAGGATTGTGTTTTGTGAATAAAGTTTGCTATTTCAGTGGTATGTTAGTAATATGCCCTTGAAGAAACGTCAACCTCACCACTCGAAATCATCATCAATTGCCCAAAAATTATAAAAAGTATTGAAAACCTCCACTTTTCACCCTCCGTAACTCTGGATTCCTTGATGATTTTAGAACAATTATGTATAGGACTTTTTTATTTTAAATTTTATGTAGAACATTCTTGTATAGAACATTGTTTACGCTTAAGAATAGTTTTAGAAATATTGACGAAAAACGTAAAAAAAACTAATAATTTACCGACTTCTCCCCCATCTCCCACACCAATGGTGTAACTTTTTACTGAACAATATGTGGTCCATATAGAACAATTTGGTGTTGGAGGAAAACTTTTACTTTGGATGTCTTGGTTAGGCCTTTTTTGGGCCAATTATACTAGACTTCCTCCGTAACTTTGGAACCGTTTATTTTAGTAGGATTATGCGTAGAACCTTTTTTATTTCAAATTTAATGTAGAACATTTTTGTATAGAACTTATTCATGCTAAACCGCATAGTTTTTGAAATATTGACGAAAAACGTAAAGAACTACGAATTTACCGATTTCTCCCCCCACTCCCCCCAAACCCGACGCTCAAAATGGTATGACTTTTTACTGAAGATTATGTGGACCATATAGAACAATTTGGTGTTGGAGGATAACTTTCACTTTGGATGTCTGGGTTATGCCATTTCTTGAATCAATTGTATCATACTATAACACCTTGGCTGCGTTTAGACATATTTATAAACTTACGTTGGGTGCGTTATGAATAGGGTGGCCATAAATGGTTTGGCTCAGACCGGGACATCGTAGTTACCGGGGGGGGGGGCCCGGTGAAGTTAATCCATGGAAATGGGTTGGTTTGTGAAACAAAACTAACATTATGTTTCTTCTTATTTATTACCTACAAGGTTAAAAACTTATAAATCATAGCAAATTATCGTGTTTCTTCTTACACTAACAAAAAATGGCCCACTTCCACTTTAAACTTATTTTTAGTTTGAGGGTCCTGCCTGTTCATCAGATTCTTTTTCTTTTTCATACCAAAAGTATTTTTGGGAACTACTTATTTTTCTCAATGCGTCTTTGTTTTTCAAGAGCATCTCGTAAAATTGGTCGCAGGTGTATTTAAAGTTCACTCGAACCATCAACATTGAACTCATTGTTGTTATATGAAGTCGTGATTTCTCATTTGACCACAAGTTGTTCATGATGGAAAATACTCTTTCTACGGGAGCACTAGTTCCTGGCAAACACATAGCAAATTCGACCACTTTCAAAATAGTATCGTATGCAATATCCTTACTATAAAGCCTTGCGAATATTTGCTTCCATCGCTCTTCAACAGGAGTTTTTACTTTAGTTTTGTCCACTCTGTTCCATTCCGTTAAGTTTTCAGACACAATCTCCTTTACACACTGCCACTGGTCAAAGAGTTTGGTTCTACTTATATATACCTTATCTATGGAGTTTGGTTTCTTCTTCTTCATCCTCAGATATTTTCTTGATCTGTGTGACATTAAAATTAGGTAGGGAGAGATCTTTAGGGAGAGAATTTTGCACTTCTGTCGAATGTGCATGTCGGTAGGCGCACCTGACGGTACAGTGTACAGTCAACAAGAAAAGCTTCTCGTTCATCGCGAAGTACAGCCGATGCAACAAAACACGCATTAAGTAGCACATACACGATACATTTTCATGCACTTTTTAAAACTGTACTAGTTTTTTTTAAGCTATTATGAATTGCGATGAAACTATTAATAAATTATTATCTTTGTTAGTAAAAATATACATTTTTTTATTTTTGCATGAAACCGGGACATTTTAGGGAATTTTCTGAAACCGACGGGACGCCCTCAAAAGTGGTCAAAACCGGGACTGTCCCGGCCAAACCGGGATGTATGGCCACCCTAGTTATGAATCATATTATGTCCCGTATACCCCATTGACCACCATGCGTTATGACACAGTCGACGCAGACAACCGATAGTATAGTACGAGGTCTATTTGTCCCGTAACTCAGCCAAGGTGTCTATCAAACCAGTATTGTTACCCGTCATGTTCTGTGCAGTATCAGTTGTCACATTTTTTAATTTTGTTCCTTACATTTTTTTAAAATGTGCCTACCACATTTTGGCACGATAACGTGCCAAAGTTTTTTTATTTTTTCTAAAATTATATTATTGCTTTGTCCGGCCGAGCAAAAAGTTGCAAAGGGTCGCATTCGGCCCGCGAGCCGCATGTTTCCGATCCCTGTACTAGACAGTCATCGAGCGATTTTCTACTAGTGTTATTTCTGGTTGAATCTTCATGTTTTCCTATTACCTATGTATACTGCTGCATTTTTACCAAACTTTTTAACTGGAAATAGTATCAAAACCAGAACTAAATATTTGAGCTAGACTTTTTATTACACAACGATTCTTTTTCTTCTCTAAGTGCCATCTCCGTGATGAAGGTTGGCAATCATCATGGCTATATTGACCTTCGAGGCAGCTGCTCTGAACAGTTGCCTTGAGCTGCAACCAAACGATTCTCTCAGGTTCTTCAACCAGGAAACGCATCTCCTTCCTACGCTTGTCGTACCCTCTATTTTTCCTTGAATTATGAGTCTCAAGATGTTATATCTTTCGCCTCTCATCACATGTCTGAGATATTGCAATTTTCTCTCTTTTATTGTGTTTTAGATTTCCCTGTCTGCCTATTCTCCTTAACACTTCTATATTAGTGACTACCTTTATCTAACCATGAAATCCTTAACACTCTTCTAAATGTCCACATTTCAAACGCGTTAAGTCGATTTAGTGCATTTCGATTTAAAGTCCATGATTCAGCTCCATAGTTGGCACGTGCTTTTTCAATTCTCGCTCTTATTTCTGCAGTATAATCGTTCTGCTCTATGATTACCGTTCCCAAGTAGGTATATTTTTTTACTCTATCAATCTGCTGGCTGGCTACCGTTAATATTTCGTTTCTATTGCTGTTCTTGCTAATTTTCATAAATTTGCTTTTTTTTGTGTTAAGAGAGAGTCCGTATTCTCCACTATATCTTAATGTTTTGTTCAGTATTCTTTCTAAGTCTTCTATGTTGTCGGCTATTTTGACTGTATCGTCGGCATACCTAATGCTCTTAATTAAACTTCCATTCACTTTTATGCCGACTGTTTCGGTTACCAAAGCTTCTTGTAGGATTCTTCAGACTAAGCATTAAACAATAACGGCGACAATATGCAACTTTGCCTGACCCCTCTCCTTATCTCCATTTCTTCTGACGCTTCTCTTTCAATTTTCACATTTGATCGTTGGCTGTGTTATAAATTTGATATCAATGTTACATCCCTTATATCCAGATTCTTGTTTTTGAGTACTTCTATAAGTCGGTCATGTTTTACCTTATCGAATGCTTTGTTATAGTCTATAAAGCATGCATAAAGATCTCGGTTAACATCCAAGCATCTTTGGGTCAGCACATTAAAAAAAAATAGTGGCTCTCTTGTGCCCACTCCATTCCGAAATCACAAACTGGGAATTATTAATCACTAATATCCATCTCCAACTTAGCGTGTATTCTATTATGGATGATTTTAGCAGAGTTTCTAAGGTATGTGACATTAGACTGATCGACACAATGATCGATACATCAAAATGTAGGTACTATTTCGGCGACTTTAAAACAGTACTTCCAGTTGCAACCCTGTAACCCAAAGTCCGAGGTTAAATTTCTCACCTTTAATGCCATCTTTGTTATAAGCTCTCACTCGACGCCTCATTTTTCATTCTATCAGTTCTAATAATGTATGAGTTATATTTACGGACAGACATACGGAGGGACAGACAGACATGGAACCGGAAGTAGCGATCGAACCGGAACCGGCGACAACAGTAGTTCCGGTTGCAACTCCAAAACCGGAAGTCAGAAGTCAAATTTCTCACCTCTAATACCCTCTTTGTTTCCCTCTGTTTTAATAACTGGGGAGTTATATCCGCGGAGACAGGCATGAAACCGGAAGTATGGGCCATTCCACGAACATACCCCTGTTTTGGATTACTTCGACAACGAATATTTTACTGTGCAACGTAAGAAGTACGAAAGTAAATGGCGCTAATAATTATTCCAATAAACCACAATGTAATTTGCAAGTTACTTTCGTTCTTCTTATTTTGCACAGTAAAATATTCGTTGTCGAAGTAATCTAAAACAGGCGTATGTTCGTGGAATAGGGTACATATATTTGTGCTCGTCTTTATAAGGAGCGTCGAATAATATATCGCTCGTACTATTTCGGCGACTTAAACAATACTTCCGGTTGCTTGTTTCTGCTACGTTCTTGGGATATAAGCTTTCATTCAATACTTCATTTGTCATTATATCTGGTGTAATTACGGATGAGTTGTGCTTACAGACGGGCAGACATGGATAATTCAAGGATATCACATTTTTTCGAAATGGGTGAAAACTTGTATGTATTGAGCTTGGGTTGACCTAATATACAGTAGAACCCCGCTAATCCGAACGTTCGGCAAATCCGAACCAACAGAAAGTGAAAAAAAAAATAAAAAATTCACGACAAAAACTTAAAAACATGTTTATTAAACAGAGTAAAACCAGAAAATTGAACAATGTAGGATTAATAGGACGTTGACATTTAATATTTCTTAAAAATAAATACGTACTTTATATGTAAACTACTTATTCTTCTTCTTCTTCTTCGTGCGACTAGGATTACTCCTGTTTGTCTGCCTCTTATTCTGTTTCAGTTGTTGTTGTCGACTGTACATTGGCTTTCCACCTTTTCGGCGGCTTTCCAACGGGTCTTCTGCTATACGGCTTGTTGTTTTTACAGATGTTCGCTAATCTATCCGGTTCCATTCGGTTTACATGTTCGTAAATGTAAGTGCGTAAACTACGTAAGCGTAGTGCTTATAAATGTTAAATATAAACTTGCTTCGGTTTCCTTGCAGTCAACTTAGTCCAAAAATAATGTCCGCAGTCCACACTCTTGCGAGAACGTTTTGTGACTCAAAATCAACGAAAACGAAAGCTTTGAATTATTAGTTAGGCTAACTTTCGGATAATCCGAACTTTTCGGAATCCGAACAGGCTGTCCCCCCAATTAGTTCGGATTTGCGGGGTTCTACTGGATATGTATAATTAATAGTATTTTGGAAACACTATTCGTTTATTTAGTTTACATATGACGTAATAATTAAGTACATGTTAACAATAACAGAAAGAGTGAATGAATATCATATCAATATGCTAAAAATGAAAAGTCAGTTCGCTGCGTGTGTAATAAATTCTCCGGCGCACGCACTTCGCGTTTCATCTCCTCATGATAGACCGAGAGCCCGTCGCATGATATACCGATATATCACACTCCTCCCTCCTGGATGAATTTACTCATTGATAAGAGTGCGATCGGGTGAGAATTTTTTAATAGTGATTTAAGGAGAAAAATACGGGTTCGCGCAATACCGTATTAACAATGTCCGAAGTTGTCGGTAGCGCGTAAAACTTTAAAGCTAATAATATAGAGTGTAGAATTGGAATAATAAGTGAGGGCTAGCTGGAACCCAGGTACAGTAACACAGTGACGGATGCTGCAGGTGGCGTCTCATCGCAGGGGACTTCAACCAGTTCGTGTACTTGCTGAGACTTTGGAAGCCGTAGCCGTAAGGGAAATGACTTTTTCTTATGCAAGACATTAGAACCTTTAATGTTCGTAATACCTAGAAGCATAGCCGGTTCGTTACAGTTAGTAGGACCTTATAACACTATAGCCGAACTAGTATACTCATCATAGTCCTTCAAACACCTTGGAGGTTTTCTTATTCGAGCGGGTAGCTTCTTGACTTCAGAGGCCTGCTCTCCAAGTTGTGGTTCTGGATCTACCAAATCGTTAGGATGCGGAAAAAGCTGTTGCGGAGTTACGCGTATCCCTGTTTCCATCGAGGTTGACGGTGTAACTTCGTCTGTTGTTTCCTGGTCACATACACGAGTCCTTATTTGGCCAGAATGACGACGTAAAATTTTACCATCAGGTGTTTGAACTTTGTAGCTTAATGGTCCGGTGGTTTCAATTATTTTGGAAGGAAGCCACTTTTGGCCAGGAGTAAAAGACCTTGCAAATACAGTCTCGTTTTCGTGAAAAACTCTTGGCACTGCTTTATTAGGATATCTGATCTCTTGTTTGGATATCATCTCTTTCCTAAAATCAGGCTGTATACGATCAAATAGTGAGCCTAACTTCCGCCCCATTAATATTTCGGATGGGCATCTCCCTGTTGCACAATGGGGTGTAATGGGCTGAGTAAGGAGATACCTGTGCAATGCTACTTGTATGTTGGTTTGTTCATTGCTATCTGTCATTTTATTGAGTGCATTTTTTACATTTTGTACCATGCGTTCCGCTTGCCCATTACAACTTGGATGGTACGGTGCAACCAATGCTTGTCTAATAAGGTTTTTGTTTAAAAAATCTTGGAACTCAGCCGACGTAAAACTAGTTCAGTTATCAGATACGACAACATCTGGGATGCCATGAGTGACAAATAAACCGCGTAAAATGTCTATGGCCACAGCACTAGAGGTATTTGGAACGATTTTTACCTCCAACCACTTTGAATATGAGTCTATGATTATCAGAAACATTTTTCCTTTAAATGGACCGGCAAAATCGAGGTGTATCCTTGTCCATGGAGCTCTGGCCCACTCCCAAGGATGGATTGGAGCCTTTTTTGGTATATTTCTAGACTCCTGGCACTCGCAAGTGTGGATAAGATACTCTGTACCGCTGGCACTGAATAAGGTTCTGGATTTAGTGCTAAGTTCAAAGTAGATTTGTAATCGCCGCTGATCCGAACCTCTCCGTTTTCTTTGCAAACGGATCCCGGTAAGATCCCAAATCTGTGTTAAATATATCTGGGTATTCTTCTGGATAATTAATAATGGATAAAATCTGACTTAGCCCTGCTATGGTTAATCCTAACCTATCAAACCAGTTTCTGCACAGTAGACTGGCGCGGTTGCCTTCCGTGACTATAAGAGGAAGTTTCGTTGATCGTTTACCTCTTTTTACCTCCACTAGACACTCACCCAGTGTGGGTATCACTGTGTTTTGATAATCTCGCAGAATAACACTGGATTGATTTAATTTAGGTCGATCTTCACTAAACATTTTATGGTAGGTTGATTTGCTAATCACTGAGAAACTTGCGTCCAAATCAACCTCCATTTTCACATTTTTGTCATTGAATAGCACGTCTACTAAATATTTACCGGTAATACTATCAGACGTCACGTTAAATAACGAATAATTATATTCACTACTTTGATAACAAACACTTTGAGTATTTCCCGAAACCGACTCGGTATTGGTCGTCGATCCTTCGGTAGTCTAATGCACTTTGCGTCTTTGATTTTGGTCTTTCTTTTTACCAAAACAAGCTATTTCAATAGGTCCAATTTTCCTGCAATATGTACAGGTTGATTTAATGTGTTCACAATGTTCAGGGGAATGTTCCTTTTCGCACCGAAAACACTTTTACGTTCGCGATCAGCTGATTTTTGTTTTAATTGTCCTGACTGATTTTTACGAAAACCTACTGCGTTCACCTCACTTTCTCGTAACACCTGCAAACTTTGAACAGCCACCTCGTGTGCTAGGTACATGTCTTGTGCGTCTTTAAGTTTTAACTTTTCTGTGGCGAGCAACTTTTGCTGCAAGGGCTCATCCGAAATGCCGCAAACTAATCTATTGCGTAGCATTGTGTCCAGGTCAGTTCCGAAACCACGTGGTTCTGTCAATTTTCGCAATTCTTTTAGATACACAGAAATTGTTTCACCAGTCTGCTGATTTCGCCTATAAAACTTGAACCTGCAGACAATTTCAGACGTTTTTGCCGCAAAATGTTTTTTCAACTCCTCAGTGATCTTTTCGTAGCTCAAATCACTAACTTTTGCTGGTGCAACCAAAGACCTTATAATTTCATAAGTATTTGCCCCACACAGACTCATAAATGTGGCTCTTTTCTTCTCCAGGTCCGTAATATTATTGGCCGTCAAGAAGAAATTCGTTCCACGTAGGAGTCCCAATTTTTTGGTTCACTAACATTGAAATTTTCTGTTGCTGTAAGCTGCCATCTTGTCTAAACTTTATCTTATTATTTATCACCGGGATGAATAAAGCACTTAATTTTGTTGTAATCCACGTATCCCATCCTCGTCGCCAGTTTTATGTATTGAGCCTGGGTTGACCTAATATATTTAATACAACAGTATTTTGGAAACACTACTCGTTTATTTAGTTTACATATGACGTAATAATTAATTACATGTTAACAATAACAGCGATATTGAATATGCTAAAAATGAAAAGTCAGTTCGCTGCGTGTGTGTAATAAATTCTCCGGCGCATGCACTTCCCGTTTCATCTCCTCATGATAGACCGAGAGCCCGTCGCATGATCGATATATCACAAAATCAGTTTAGTTTTTTGCATCCCCGAGGTTGTTACTAAATCAAAATAAATGAGCCTATAATCAAATTTATCTATAGATATTTTATTTACATATATAACTTATTACAAAACAAAATATTAAAATTGCCAACGTACAAAATTAGCTTAAACATGCCTATTTTAAATTATACCAATAAAAAAATTTATTTAGTAAATTTAATGGCACTTAATATAACACTCGAATATAAAAAAATATCTTGTTAGTAGGTGCATACTTAAAAAGATAATACAGCTAAAAGGTAATCAACGCATAATATGTAGGTATATGTAATATACAGTCGGAAAAATGAAAGATTACCCATGAACGATCATATCAATCACATATTATTCAGATTATTAATAATAATCCCTCTCTCTCGTTTTGCTATTTATGAAAAAAGACAGCAAATACAAAATATGTGATTGATGTGATCGTTCATGGGTAATCTTTCATTTTTCTGAGTGTACGTATTGTAGCTTAAAATCTAATTTATTTATCGGTAAATATTTTGTTGAAGATTTAACTAGCTAAATAAAAATTATGTGTTATTTTCCATAATTGGTGGTAAAATTTCTAAGCTTAAAGTCACAATCAAAATAAAATACATTAAAATTTTACCATATACCAATTAAAACAAACACTACCGAATAAGAAAAAACTAAAATACTAATTAAAACGGGAGTTGGCTATGTACCACAGAGTTAAATAACTTTTAACATGAAGGAAAAGCGAAATTAGACAGGGAGACACGGTATCTCCCAAACTCTTTACGGCAGTACTTGAACATGCTTTCAAACAATTGGAATGGGACGCCAAAGGAATAAATGTCGACGGTGAAAGGTTTTCCCACCTACGATTCGCAGACGACATAGTTCTTATAACAGACAACTTAAAAAGAGATTAGAACTATCCTTACTGAGTTAGATGCTGCCTGTAAAAAAGCTGGTTTAAACATTAATTTTGGAAAGACACAATACATGACAAACCTAGTACCAAGCGAAAATCCAAAAGTTAACTTCAACAAAAGAGCGTTGGTCCATAAATATAAATACTTAGAGCATGAAATACAAATAGCCAGGGATAACTGCCGAATTACAAAGAAGGATCACCTTGGGATATGGAGCTCTAGCAGACACCTTCAAGAGCAACATGCCAAATTATTTGAAAAAAAAGACGATCGATCAATGTGTGCTTCCAGTCATGACTTACGGCGCCGAAACATTATCTTTAACCCAGATCACTGCAATCAAACTTAGAGTGGCCCAAAGAAGATTGGAACGGTCACTACTTGGACTGACTCTCAGAGACAGGGTTAGAAACAACGAGGAAATAAGAAGGGACAGGCGTCACAGATATCATAGAGCGAGTAGCATGGCTGAAGTGGAATTGGGCGGGCCATGTAGCCAGAATGAAGGACCGAAGGTGGACCCAAAAAATTACAGTGTGGAGACCACGAACAGACAGAAGTAGAGGTAGACCACCTACACGATGGAGAGACGACGTCAAAAGGATTGCTGGGAATTGGTTGCAGGAAGCCCAAGATCGACAAAACTGGAAGAAATTACAGGAGGCCTATGTTCAACATGAAGTAAAAACTTCTTTTTGTATTTGGTAATTTTAATTAAGAATAAAATTTAAAAATCTAAATGGATTACATAAGTGTTCAGAACGTTTTCGGACTTATCAGTCCATCCTCAGTGAACTTATTTTACTTGCTAAATAACACAAGATCCAAACAGTGTTTAAGAGGATGGACTGAGGAAGTCCGAAAACGTTCTAAACACTTATGTAACCATTTGGATTTTTAGAATTTTAATTCTGAATTATTAAAATTATACCAATTACAAAAAGGAGTTTTTACTTCATGTTAACAGTTATTTAAAATACTAACGTTACAGTTTCACGTAATTTGCACTGTATAGAATATAATATCATACGTAATGTATAAAATTGGTTCTAAATTTGGTGGCATTTTTTTATAAAAAATATTTACTTCTAAATGCGATCTTAATATACAAATATACCTTTTTAGCTGTATATTTTACATAGACATAGTTAAAACGGTCTGACTTAGTATATACTATATAATATATATTTGACTATATAATTAAAATCCCAATAAAATATTTTGCTAAATCCTTATAAATCAATTAAAAGTCTATATACATGTTGGAAGAATAAAGTTACAATAATTACTTAATATATTTTTTGGAAATATATTCTTTAATAAAAAATAATTTACTTATATATAAAATATTTTTTAAATTTTTTAATTTTTAAAAAGGAATGTTATTAAATTTGTTTATCTGGTTCATCTCTTCTGATAATAATTTATAAGTTCATCTACTTGCTTTTATACAGAGAGGTTCAAAATTATGGAATAAATTCATTTTTTCGAGAATAGGCCACTTTAATGACAAATCCCGAGACGTCGATTTTTATTTGTAAATTATGATTTTTTGTCATCTATGCCATAATAGTGATGTCATCCGTCTGGGCGCGATGACGTAATCGATGATTATTTTAAATGAGAATAGGGATCGTGTGCCTGCTTATTTGAAAGTTTATGCAATTCTCTATTCAGTAATATAAACATTATCATAATTATTAATATAAGGTGTAAAAAAACTATTTTTTAATAATAATGGACACAAAAGAAGAATGTAGGTATTTAATTTACTTAATTCAAAATACATGAAAACAGAAAAAAAAATTTGACAAATAAACATTGCTTTTCGCTTAAATTAAATGTTTAAACTACCAAGAGATAGGTGGGTTTATTTGTCAAATAAACATTTTTTTCTGTTTTCTGACAGCAGTAAATTGTATTTTGAATTAAATAAATTCATCTTCAATAACATTCTTCTTTTTGTGTCAAATAATTGAATTCAAAACAAATTATTTTGGACACCCTGTATGAATAATTATGCCAAAAAATAATAACTCAAAAAATAAAAATCCACCTGTTAAAGGATTTTTTTCCAAAGTGGCTTATTCTAGAAAAAAATAATTTATTCCTTAATTTTGAACCTTTTATAATAGTTCACAGAAGCCCTACAATTTATAAACTAACAATGTTTCTAGAATATAGGTAATACGATAAATTAATATATATTCATCCACAAAACTGTTTGAATTCAATGAAATGTAATAATTGTATTAATGTTTTATATTATATATTATGATATATAGCAAAATTGTAAAATGGTTTTTAACATTAAATTAGGTACAATTTGAATCGTATCAATTAAATAATTACATTATTGTAGTGGCTATTTGCAGTTTAAAACTTAATAAAGTACAATACAAACCTTAAAGTAAACTTTAAATATTGAAACTAATACAAATCGTTAACTTGAGCAAATTCGAAATACATACATTATATTTTACAAAATAAAATAATTTTAAGTGTAGTATTATAAAACTTTATGTACATAAGTCATTTTCTCTAAATTCTAAATAAAAAAACTGGGCTTGTTTAGACAGTGGTTCGGGTTGTTGCAGAAATGTAATATTTTCTGTTAATTAATTTATTGAATATTTTTGTCTAAATGTAGTTTAGCGCTAAGAATCAATTTTCTTTAAACGTTTATATTTTTCTTATCAATAATTTTACTTAAATAGAAATAAACATCTGCCAAGAAACCCAGATTCAAGATAAAACAATTGAGTTGGCATATATGCCAGAAACAAAAACTAAACAAGCGTTAATAAGTTGCTTCTGCAAAAACTTTGGCCTCTTTTGCGCTGGTTGTGTTCAAAGTTTGGTCATCGAATATCATGACCACATAAATAAAAATAATAGACTTTTATTCGATGCTTCCTTGAGGTTATGTATATAACAAAACACTACGACGACCCAAGTGAATGAATTATGTTAAATCTTAAGGTGGGGACAGACATGCAACAAAATTTCGTAACGTAACACCGTCGCACAACACTTTTTTGTTATGCATCAAAAATACGTCGTGTCAGAAAATATAGCATATCAATACATCGTCGCGTAACCTACAACCAGAACAATACTGGTGTTCCATCTGAATTAAAACATTAATTTTTGTACACGCATCTACTGTTGTTCGAAATTCTGCAGCAAATTCTTCCCAAGCACTATGCTTTTTTATTTTATTATAATATTTCGGATGTTTTGGATCCCACAAAAATTTTTTATTTTGGTAGGTAACTATATTTAGAAGCAATGTTATATTCTTCCTACTCCATACTCAATGGTATATTCTACTCCATAATAACAACTATGTCAACTGAATAAATGAAACCTCCAAACTTGCAAACAAGTCGTGCAATATCGGCGCTCAACGTTCCTTTGATGCAGCAGCAAAATACCGACAACTGATGGGACGCCACGATGTTACTATGTTACGGTGTTACGCTGTTACGAAATGCGGTCCAGACTTGCTACGCGACGGTGTTACGATATGAAGTTTTGTTGCATGTATGTACGCACCTTTATGCAGTCTCTTGAATTCGTGTAATTTAAAATATATAATAAATTATAGCTATTCTTTAATACTTAGAAACGAATATAACAATGTTCTGTTCTACGCTTCAATTCAAACAAATGGTAAGAAAACTTACTTTGCCGTGGTTTATAGACTGGTTAGACTTTCTTATTATTTAGATGCCTCTAATTTTAAAATTACAGGATTATTTATATACATACATATATAAAAATCCCCTTTTGGTAGGGATATAAATTATGTCTACGTACTATTTATAAAGTAGTATGTACTATTTCCAGTCGTTCCCCTTTTCTGCCACTTTTTTCGCTTCATTCCATGTTTTGTCCTTCTGCTTCAATATGTTTCGAATTATTCCACTGGGGCTTCCGCTTTATATTTATTAATCAAAATATTTTATAATATTATACATGAACGTTAGCGTTGAGTTGTTTTCCAATCGGTATGTTACAAAATGAGGATCCCTTTGTTATCTAAAATAATAGAAAAAAAAAACGATTAAAAAAATTCAAGACAATTAAATATCTATGTCTTATAAATATTAAATTACGTTTTCTCAGATAAAATAAATCAAATGAAATATTTATTCAAACGTTATTAAAATAGCCAAAAAGATTTCAAATAGTTGTTAATTAACAAAAATATTTTATTAAAAACAAAATAAGTTACAATTATTAGTCTATTAATTTAGTCTAAGTTATTTTAATAAATAAATAAAGATATAAATTTAGTCGAAAAGAGCCAAATAAAGCTAGATAAATAAGTTAAATTAACAACATTTCAAAGTTTGTTGCACGGCGATTAAGCAGGCCGATGCTTCGTATCTCCCCTATATATCCAACGATTTGGACATATTGTATATAAGTGATTACGTACATTAATGCTAAAATGACTGATGCATCATCATATGCATTACCCATAATTGTCTCAGCTGTAGAGGAAATTCTTCAAAAAGAATAAGTAAGTACTTCTTCCTGTATAAAACGAAGGTAAGGTTCGTCTGTTCTTAGACACGAATGTAATCGCTAAAGTGAGTTATCTCTAAATTTACTGAAACCTTATCCTGAAAATAAACTTCAAAGATTCCATGTGGATTTTCCTCAGCCCATGAGTGATCATTATAGAAATTTCTTATACAATGTCGTCTTAAAGTAGCCTTGTCAGTAAACAAAATGCCATCTAAAAAATTGGAATTTGAGCTATTTGATGAAGAATCTATTGACAAAAAATAGACAGAAAAAAGTATCTAGGAAGTAAAGCTTGCACACGTTGGATATGAAAAAGAACTAAAAGTTGTTTTCGTTCTAAAAACAACTGTTTTTTTTTATATAAATGCAGACTAAAAATCTAAAACGCAGAATTTAAAGGCCAATAGTGTCGAAATTTCATAAATGTCAATAGTGTCAAAATTTTATAATTTAGTAGAGTAAACTTGCCGGCGAATGTACCAATTGCAAACAAGCATTATGGCGTTATAAATTTGAATTAATCCTCCTAGTTTGAAAACGAGGTATAGACAATTTTTATTAAAGGAGTTAAAAAACGCATTAATATGTCTTAGTTTTCTTGCACAAAAACAGTGCCCATATGAAAAAAAGGAAAGAAAGTTTATTTGTCATAAATTGAATGAGGAACACAAAAATAATACTTATTGAAGTTATACTTCTTTAGGCCGGCACGAGGGTGAATTTTCACATTCCCTGGCGCATGCGCACACCGACAGTATATTAGTCAATAATTATCGTTATATACAGCGTGTCTACTTAAGTTGGAAACATATGGAAAACTTTTTTATTATTAATTTTACGAAAAAAAGTTATTCTTTATAAAAAGCTCTGCATGCCCCAAAACCTAAGATTGAATCATTAGATATCAAATTTTCTTAATATTATACGAGGTATGTCAAAATATATGAATTTCGGTCAAGGGTAAAGTACCTTTATTTCTCTCAATATCGAAAATTCTTACGATAAAAAGTTGTTTGGAATTAAAAACTAAGATCAAATATGCAATTACATGCTTCTAATTGAAAAAAAAGTTTTTTTTTCTCAAATTTATGGATACCCAACATCGTTTTTAATTATTACAAATATGATAACTGGTTTATTATTCATTTTACGAAAAAAAGTTATTCTTCATAAAAAGCTTTGCATGGTCTAAAATCTAAGGCACAACCATGATATATCAACATTTATTAATTTTATACGAGGTGTGTCAAAAAATATGAAATTCGCTCAAGATTATAGTACCTTTATATTTCACAATATTTCAATTAGAAGAATGTAATTGCATATTGAAACATAGTTTTTAATTCTAAACAACTTTTTTAATAACCGTTTTCAATATTGTGAAAAATAAAGGTACTTTACTCTTGAGTGAAATTCATATTTTTTTATATACCTCGTATAAAATTAATAAAATGTGATATCTGATGGTTGCATCTTCGGTCTTAGGACATACAGAGCTTTTTATAAAGAATACCTTTTTTCGTAAAAGTAATATTAAAAGAGTTATCGTATGTGTAATAAATAAAAACGAAGTTAGTATCAATAAATTTGAGAAAAATTTGGAAAATATTTTTTCCAATTAGAAGCATGTAATTGCATATTTGATCTTAGTTTTTATTTCCAAACAACTTTTCATAATAATAATTTTCGATATTGAGAGAAATAAAGGTACTTTACTCTTGAACGAAATTCATATTTTTTGACATACCTCGTATAATATTGACAAAATTTGATATCTGATGATTGAATCTTAGGTTTTAGAGCAAGCAGAACTTTTTATAAAGAATAACTTTTTTTCGTAAAATAAATAACAAAAAAGTTTCCCATATGTTTCCAACTTAAGTAGACACGCTGTATATGACAGTATATTTAGTCGCTCAGACGTTATACGGGATCTTATTGGGTGTTAAAATCATCTGTTAATAATTGTTGGAGACTATGGATCAACAAATCTTGTGTATATTAGTTTTTATTGTTGTTATGGCAGAAAAAAGCAATTTTATAATAGTAGTGACTTTTTAAATAATTGTAAATGTTTCAGTATCCTAATAAAATTACATAGGTACTATTTGGAAAATTTAAAATGAACCTATCAAAATAGCATGTAATGCTTTGATTTACATAATTTGATTACCATCAAAATTTCTGTCAATATTCACCTAATACCTTGTTTTCTTACTCTATGTTTTGTTGTATTTTAATATCTCAATATTTCAATATTCTACAAAAATCAAAATAATTTGGTTAAATTCAAAACTGTCAAAAGTTTAAACCGTTTAGTTCGTCGATCTTCCCACATGATGCAGGTGTCTCCATGGGTAGAAGTGTAAGATGAATGAAGTCCAATACTAACTGCGCAAACATAAGCGGGTTCGAACCCCAATAGAAACTTTTATTTTTTAGTGTTTTTATACATTTTATGATTGTTACATTTATTATATTTTTTTTTTCAGAAAATACGTATTTAGTTAAAAAATTTTCCGACAATTATTGTTCAGAAATCATTTGTGGCATTTTTCAATGTGTTTCTGTGTGTTTTATTCTTTTATTTTTTTAATTTTTGATACTGTTTTAATAAAATTTTTTTGAAAAGTAGTTAAGTATTAAAATTAATTTAATATTTAAATAAAATATAAATAAACTGTTTAAAGTATATTAATTTCGTTGAAATTATATAATAGAAGTGTAACTTCTTACGTGCGTACAAAGTACACACACATTCTTTTTTTAAATTATCTCAATGGAAATATACTTAACTACAAATCATTTGCACATCTCAACCGGTTTTAGAGCAATGAACAAATCGTCAGTTTCTAAGAAAAATTTTAACACTCCGTATGTCGGAAAACGAAGTATTTGCAGACATACATTTATATAGCAAACTGTATTTTTTCATGTGAAATCACCCTCTTTCTCGCACTTATTTACTAACACCAACTATATTATTCAAACGTATATGTATTATTCAAATGGCCTAAAATCCGACAATTTAAAGCTCTGTAACTGAGAAATTATTGATTTCTGAGTCTTAGAGCATTGAGAATTTTTGGTCAGCATGACCAAAGCCACCTCTCTGTAAAGTTTAGAAGAAAAGTGCGGGGGTCGTTTGTAAAATTCTGTTTAATCTTGAATAATAGGTATACCTTACCTAGTTTTTATCTCCAATGACCTCTACCATTCATTTGCGAACCAGACACAATCACAGGACTGGGTGGAACGGCTCTGGCTTCGTACATACCTCGTGGAACTTCAGATCTTTCCAACACCTCCCCGGAAAGATCCAAATCGTGTACCATTTGCATTATTTCCCTTTCTTTTTTTATATCTTCTCTATCTTCAACCTAAAGTATAATATCGTATTAATAAAATTAATATACATAATGGAATCTATTGTTTATTATGGAATATAATATACAGAGTGTCCCAAAAGTAGTGGAACGGTCGAATATTTCGCGAAATAAACATCGGATCGAAAAACTGAAAAATACGTGTTTAATCATTTTCAAAAATCTATCCAATGACACCAAACACCAACCCCCACTACACCCCCTGGAGGTGGGGTGGGGGGTAACTTTAAAATCTCAAATGGAAACCCCTAGTTTTTCTTGCAGATTTGGATTCGTTGCGTAAAAGTAAGCAACTTTTATTCAAGACATTTTTTCGAACTGTGGATAGATGGCGCTATAATTGGGAAAAACCATTTATCCTGATACCATAGGTAAATTATACAAACGGTCCAATATCTCGAGAAATACACTTCCAAATAATGAGAAACCAAAAAAAGAGTTTTTAATACTTTTCGAAAACCTATCGAATAACACTAAACATGACCCTCCAACTCACCCCCTGGAGGTGGGGTGGGGGGTAACTTTAAAATCTTAAATAGCAACCCCCACTTTTTATTACAGATTCGGATTCGTAATGAAAAATTAAGCAACATTTATTCGAAACATTTTTTAGAATTGTTGATATATGGCGCTTTAATTGGAAAAATACGATTTATCAGCGCCATCTATCAGCAATTTTAAAAAATGTTTCGAATAAATGTTGTTTAATTTTTCATGACGAATTCGAATCTGCAATAAAAATTGGGGTTGCTATTTAAGATTTTAAATTTATCCCCCACCCTATCTCCAGGGGGTGGGTTAGAGGGTCATGTTTGGTGTTTATCGATAGGTTTTCGAAAACTATTAAAAACCTCTTTTTTGTTTTCTCATTTTGAAGTGTATTTCTCGAGATATTAGACCGTTTCTATAATTTACCTATGGTATCAGGAAAAATGGTTTTTTCCAATTGAAGCGCCATCTATCCACAGTTCGAAAAAGTCTTGAATAAAAGTTGCTTACTTTTACGTAACGAATCCAAATCTGCAAGAAAAACTAGGGGTTTCCATTTGAGATTTTAAAGTTACCCCCCACCCCACCTTCAGGGGGTGTAGTGGGGGTTGGTGTTTGGTGTCATTGGATAGATTTTTGAAAATGATTAAACACATATTTTTCAGTTTTTCGATCCGATGTTTAGTTCGCGAAATATTCGACCGTTCCCCTACTTTTGGGACACCCTATATATAAATACACGGGTTATATCATATTCGGACTTTACTCATAAAAAAATTTTGTACAAATACTTACATCATGTCCATTGGGAATAGGGGTAGCAAATTTTAAGTTTGCCAAGCTTCCGTAACTTCTACTTCTATGCTCCTGCCTAATAGAATAAGAAAATGCCCTTTCGTTGAGATGACCTTTCTTCTTATATATTCCTGTATTAAAAGGACTTTCGTCATTATCTAAATTAGGGTCATCCAATCCATTCATACTCTGTGCTAATTTCTTATTCATTTTTGCCTTCTCCATGTTTTTCTCTTTATTTTTACTTTTCTGCTTTCCTTGTGATTCCATAGTGGCGTAGTGCTGCATTAAGTAGGCCTCGTGAGGAAAATTAACTGGTTGATAACTAGCTACTGGACTTAAGGCTCTATTGCTTGGCATGTAAATAGGTTCCTCTACATGTTTGTGTTTCTTCTTATTCTTGGGAATTGTCGTAGGGTAAATTATGGGTGCTACTGGTACTAATGGAGGCGGTATCGGTCTTGCAGGGATAAGAACTTTGCTTCTTGGTCGATGAGAAAATGTATTACCTAAAACAAAAATATTTAAATTAGTTTATGATTTATTCAGAAAAAAAAACTAATTTAATATATTTTTTGATTAATAACAAATTATTATTCAACTTTTTTCAATCAATTAAAAAATTAAAAAGAAAGGACAAAGATATAAGCTGAACCGAATATAATTAAAAAAAATGTTATGCAGACGATGTAATCCATGATATCAGACAAAGCAGATAAACTATGGCGAATGGAACCAAAATTCAAAACAGTGGCTAAGACATAGACAATGAAAAGATTAACATATAGTAGGCAGTCAGATAAGTACTTAGCCTCACCGCCTGATGGCGCCACTATCTCAAGAGAAATACCAGTTACTAATGTAAGATCGTAGTTTCAAAGAGCGCTTGGATGCTGTGTTCGGTGACTCTTCAGGCACGTATTCACTATGTTGGTGCTCCTCTTGCGCTCCGCGCTCCTGCAACTGCTTCATATAGTGTATACGTTCGCGCTCCCGGACCGTGCAACGGTGCGCCTCAGCGATCCAATCGGTGGCGGTTTATATATAGTCCAGGAACTGAAGCTTTTCACCTCGTAATTTTTACAGAATGGATCGATTTGCTTGAAAATTTGAGAATGGGTAGTGGATAGTCCAAGAATCAAAATCTATATGATGCCGAAAAACGCTTTCACCATGGGGGTGGTTGCCACCCCATCTCGGGGGTGGAAATTTTTTATTATATTTTGACCGCAAAAGTTGATAAAAACATTCATTCTAAGCAAAAAAATGTTCTATACATTTTTTTGATAAAATTAATAGTTTTCGATTTATTCGCTATCGAAAGTGTGAGTTTTATATCTAAGAAAAAATGTTTGTCGATATAGGTACTCATTTACGATTCACTTAATTTGTGCCGTAGAAACATTTTTTTTCAAACCAAGTTCTTGGGAATGAAATAATCTACAATTTCATATTTAAACATTTTTTCGTATCTCTGATGCTAATCTTTCTATTCTGAAGAAAATGGCATGTTTTACCAAACTACAAAAATTCATTATTCGCTTTGAACTCCAGTTTTTTAGAAATTAATCATTATAAACCAGTCAAACTTCTAGAATCTATTAATAATACATAAATAAAGACATAAATAAAGAATAATACATAAATAAATAAGATTATGTAAATTAAAGCATTGCCTACTAGGGGTATAGCATAGCAAGTACTAGGTAAGTACATTATTTTTTTTACATTTTCCAAATAGGTAAGAAGATAATTTTTTATTGGAATACAACTGAAACATTTAGAATTACGTACCTGTGGCTTTTCAAAACTATTTAAAAAGTCACTATAATTATAAATTTGATTTTATTTCTGTCCTCACAACAATAAAAACTAATATACAACATTTTTGTTTACCGATAACCTCCATATTGAACAATTATTGACAGATTATTTCAACACCCAATTAGAGCCCGTATAAAGACTAATACCAAACTGTCGGTGTGCGCATGCGCGCAGATCAATATAAATTCACCCTCAATCTCAATCGCGCCTAAAGAAGTATAACTTCAAAATTGGATTTAGCAGAACCAGCCATTTTTTCATAAGAAGGTTCCCACTCACCCCTATCTCTTATTTGCAAATTTAGACTTAAACTTGTGAAATAATATATGCGATTAATTTTATGAAGAATACGATGATTGGATTTCCAGTTCCCTTTCATTAGGTAAATTTTGTAAAATTTTGATTTTTTAATTTTTGATATTTAATTACGCCCTCAGCGGTGGACCTATAATTATGAAAATAATTTCCGGACTTTTCTCGAGGCAACGTTTGTTATAAATATTTTTTTCTCAAAGCTGTACTATAAACGGTCCCTGAAATATGGCCGAGAGCCATTCTTATTGGGACACCCGGTACATAAATCTAGAAGGATAATATAATCACTGTTTGGGAAACAATACATTTTAAAAATATTTTTCTTTTTCTTCGTGCAACTAGGATTACTCCTGTTTGTCTGCCTCTTATTCTGTTTCAGTTATTGTTAACTGTACATTGTCTTTCCACCTTTTCGGCGGCCTTCCAACGGGTCTTCTGCTAGACAGCTTATTGTTTTTACAGATGTTTGCTAACCTATTTGGTCCCACTCGGTTTACATGTTCGTTCCAGTTTTTTTTTTCTTGGTTTTATCCTGTTAATATTTTGAATTTGCCATTGTTCGCGTATACTTCTGTTGCTTTGTCTGTCTCTTAATGATATGCCGAGTGAACCCTGGAAAACCTGAGCAATCTTTCTGGAGATTGGGTAACCAATCACCAATCACAGTGAAAGGCAAGGTCAGGACTGACGAGGAAGGGAGAAATGGCCCTCTGAGAAGAGGGTTGGTGAGCAAGGTTAGCAGCCTACCAACTGTAAAAAGAATCAACGTTCATAGAACCAAACAAAAGCCTCGAAATTGGACGGGCATATCATTAAAAATATTGAATAAGTAAAATGAGTCATTATGCTAACAACTTATCACGGAAAAAGTTAACAAATTAAATATTGTTTTAAATGGGATTAATCCACAATTTATTTTAATGAGAATGACAGTTTACATTTGTTTAGACGTTTCTACTTCCAATTCGGAAATAGTTGTCAAAAAAATTCTAAATAGGTACCTATAGATAATGAATAATGATCATAACCTGTAAATATTATTTATAACTAGCAGTGGATACTTCTTATACAGAAAGATATTATAAAATTTAGAAAGGTGTAGCCTCGGATTGATATCAAATTCTGGTCTTTCTGTTCTTATTGTAGTAGTCAATTATAGATGATTTGTCTATGACCTGCTATTAACTCGTTAGTGTTGTATATTCTTATTGCCAACTTCCTCTTTGAGTATTGGTAACCTCTTCCTACATCTATTGATATTTTCTGCTGTATTTGTCAAATATTTTTCTTCATTTAATAAGATGAGGGCTACTTCTTTCATGATTCTTGTTGAATCTTTCCACATTGGACTCTATACTCATTATCCCAGGCATGTTTGCATGTTTGTTGTTTTAAATATTATTGCTATGACGTATGTATTACCTATCCTTTTTTAACTTTTCTGATAAGTCTTTTACATAATATGGTATTGATGTTATCTTTAAATCCTATCGTATGAGCATTTCTGCATCGTTTTTGGTGTTTTGTTGTCTAGTTGTCTCCTTTATTCAATCTTATGGAATTCCTTGTTTATAAATGATAATGGATAATCATTTTTTGTTAAAATCGTTATGTTCAGAAAACATGTTGGGTGGATTTCAGATGGGCAGTGTCTCTTTATGAGAAGTAGGTACCTAAACAAAACAAATTTACAGAAGGTGTGTTCCATGTTTGTACTTTATGGGTTTAATTTGGCGTTCAGACGGGGTGGTACATATGACAAATTTTGTTGACTTGGTGGTTTTGGATCCAATACCTTCAACATGAACTCCAAATTTAACCACCAAAATCTTAATCTTTTACTATTAGTTAATAGGCTAAGTTCATTGTCTACATTCAACTTTTCTCTATATTCAACTATAAACTGGAATACGTGATTTCTTTCTGCAACTATTGTATTTTAAATGATTGTAAACAATGTGACGTGATCATCTTTTTTAAAACATTTATAATTATTACTTTTCCACTAAAACTTGAAATACAAAAATAGCATGCAAAACACCATTAGTAAGCTGTTAGATATTTAGAAAGAGATAAAAACAAGCAATATAGGTACAATAATTTTGCATTTCAAGGTTGTTTTGTTTATTTACATTCAATGATTCATGAATATAAAAAAACAAACATATTGGAAAATAGCGTTATAAAAAATTTCCGTTTGAAAAATATAGCGGTATAACAAGTATTCCTTTCCTATTTAATAAACTGAAAAACATCTTTAAATATCAAGATTATGCAATAAACTAAAATAAAGCTGATTTTATGCATTAAAAATAAAAATGAAATCCTTCCAGTTTGTTTACTCATTTATTTATTAATGCATCGATTTAAAAAAAATTGAAGGCACTCGTGGGAGTGCCGACAGAAGTGAAAACTTCTTATCGTAGATAAATTACGAGCTCAATGCTTTTTCCCCATCCAAAAAGAAGTGCTATACCTATATCATATACGCCATGCGTATGCCCTATGCTATTTATGTATACATATACATAATTTATATACGTACAAAATTTATTTCAGCGAAGTGATAACGGTCGCAAATTCAATACTTTTTCTCTATCCAAGAAGTGCACAACGTCCGTAAAGAAATTTTCAATTAAAAAATTTAATTCGTCGAAGCGATGTCGGTCGTTAATTTAATACTATTTCCCCACCAAAACGTGCACAACGTCCCTCAAGAATAGTTCTCACTTCAAATATATATTTCGTCAAAGCGATGATGGTCGCGATAACGGTCGCTAATTTAATAGTTTCTCCCATCCAAAAAGTACACAACGTCCCTAAAGAAGTTTTCACTTGAAAAATTTATTTCGTCGAAGCGATGACGGTCGCTAATGTATTACTTTTTCCCATCCGAAAAGTTCACAACGTCCCTAAAGAAGTTTCCAATTCAAAAATGTATTTCGTCGAAGTGATGACGGTCGCTAATTTAATAATTTTCCCCATCCAAAAAGTGCACAACGTCCCTAAAGAAGTTTTCACTTCAAAAATTTATTTCGCCGAAGCGAAGACGGTCGCTATGAAGGTCACTAATTCAATACTTTTTCTCCATCTAAAAAGTGCACAACGTCCCTAAAGAACTTTTCACTTCAAAAATTTATTTCGTCGAAGCGATGACGGTCGCTAATTTAATACTTTTTCCCCATCCAAAAAGTGAACAACGACCCTCAAGAAGTTTTCACTTCAAAAATGTATTTCTTCGAAGCGATGACGGTCGCCAATTTAATACTTTTTCCCATCCAAAAAGTGCACAACGTCCCTAAAGAAGTTTTCACTTCAATACATATACATACGTACAAAATTTATTTCGCCGAAGAAATGACGGTCGCGAAATAAATCCTTTTTCCCCATCTAAAAATAGGATTTACATTCATTTTAAATTTAAATACTTCTATCCAATTTATGTGTAGATACACGATACACATAATATAGATACGTACAAAATTTATTTCGCCGAAGAGATGACGGTCGCGAAATAAATCCTTTTTCCCCATCCTAAAATAGGTTTTACACTTATTTTAAATTTAAATACTTCTATACAATTTATATATACATACAAATAATATATAGCATAAGCGATGACGGTCGCGAATTTAATGCTTTTTCCCCTATCCAAAAATCGCACAACGTCCCTAAAGAAGTTTTCACTTCAAAAATAAAATATCATAACGTGTGTATAAAGAAGATGAAGAGGCATTTTTGGTGTAGAAATAGTAGTCCGCTAGCAGCGGAGATGAAACAGCTGAGAAAAATAGCAGGAAAAACGAAATTGGATAGAATAAGAAATGAAGATATTAGACAAAGACTGAAATAGGAATTGATAATAACCAAGATCCAAAAAAGAAAATTAAAATGGTATGGACACATTAACAGAATGGACCAAGGAAGACTACCAAAGCAGGTGATGGAATCAAAAAGATATGGTAAAAGAAGGAAAGGGAGGCCAAGGAAAAGATGGATCGATCAGATTATAGAAATTGATTAGATTATAGAAAGATTATAATTAGATTATAGAAAGGACCACAAGAAATGGAAGATATGGATAGAGGATGAATAAAAACTCCGACGCCCCTGAGGGGCATAAAGAGTTTCGAGAAAGAAAAAATAGTAGTTTAAGCTGCTTTTGTACAATGATTTCCACCCTAATCTTTTGTTTTCTTCAAAATATTTTGTTACAGGTTAGTAATAATTTGATTAAAATCTTAACGCCACTAATGATTATGAGATACATAAAAAAGTTATATTTAAATATTAAAAAAAAAACAAGCTGAAAATGCGAGCATTACCACAACGGAAACGGAAATTTTGTTTACGGTTAGCAAACATCATTTATATATTACTTTAATAATATATTTTTGTATAATAATATCACTATTTAGCGTAAGTATATAATGGATATTAAAAATGATGATACACTTTTTATTAACACATTGAATTGAGGTCGGTTATCTGGAAGATAATTCCAGATTTGGATTCTTCTTCTTCTTTTTGTATAGACATGACTCTGTTTTTTCAATGTGCCTCCAGTAAGTTGTCATTCCATTTTTTTCGTGGCCTTCCCACTGATCGTCTTCCTATTGGGGAACCGTCTCTCGCTGTCCTGACTACCCCATTTGTTGTCATTCGGCTTATGTGGTCATTCCATTCTATTCTTCTGTGTCTTACCCAGTTATTAATGTTATCCACCAGATTTGGATTCAGGAGACAAAACTACATAGCCATCCACAGGTAGGTCGGCTTTAAGTATTGCAGGGACGGCCATGCACAAACGAACGAACAGACTGCGAATTTATAATACTCCAGGGTAATAAGCTAGAAATATACCATGTTCGGGACGCTCAAAGATCCAGGTAGCTGACTACTTTTTTAGTTATTGTAGACCTATAGGAAGAAAATCTACCTGTTTCCTGAATAGAATTCGCGTCCGTTTTTTAATTATTAACAATTTAGTGCAAAAATCGCGATTTTTTCGATTTTTTGCACCCCATTCAAAAGCTAAATAGTTGACATAAAATTACAAAATTTAATTTTTTAGAACATTAAAAAACCTTCAAAATGCCGATTTTTTAAAGTTCAAAAGTTATTTTGTTGCTACGCAAACTGCAAACTAAGTGAAAATCGTTATTTGTTAATAACTTTTACTAAAACTACCTTAGAACTTTAGTGTTTCACCCAAAGTTGGGTATTGGGGTACTTAACAAACTGCTTTAATTTAAGGTACTTAACAAAATTTGAGACCGATCCATTAATTAGTTTATGAGTTATTCTAATTGTTTATCCCAGTTACCTTTATTTTACAATAACATAAGACAGAAAATAATGAAGATAGGACAATTCTGCGTATGCCAAATGAAAGTAGAAAACTGATGCTATCAAAATGTACTAAAAAAATATAAAAAAATTATCTAATATACAGTACCGGCAAAAAAAATCTTTACATTGCCAAAAAAATCACCAAATTTGAAGACAATTTGCATGCGTTGTGTCTGCGCTTGGAGGGGAGGCTAGAGGAGGGGGATAGCGTACTTGCGACGGCAATTATCTGCAGTTTACGGACCGCTTGGCGTATTTAGGGTATTCTGCGCGTTTGCACTGTAAACGGTTTGCTTTGTGCGGGTAGTCAGTGTTAAACTTCGTCTCATTTACCGCGTAAAGTTTGAGATCGTCAAATTCTAAATTGAACTGACAAATATGGGTCGAAAGAAACTCACAGAAGAGGAGAAGGTTAATGTTTTAACATCAGTGGAGAAAGGAGACTCTGAAATTACCGTAGCACGTGATATTGGTGCTTCAAGAGGGACTATTTATCAACTGAAACGTTCGGCTGCAACGTTTCAGTTGATAAATAGCCTCTCTTGAAGCACCAATATCACGTGCTACGGTTATTACAGAGTCCCCTTTCTCCAGTAATGTTAAAGCACGAACTTTCTCCTCTTTTGTGAGTTTCTTTCGACCCACATTTGTCAGTTCAATTTAAAATTTGACGATCTCAAACTTTACGCGGTAAATGAGACGAAGTTTAACACTGACTACGCGCACAAAGCCAACTGTTTACTGTTCAAATGCGCAGAATACCCTAAATAAGCCAAGCGGTCCGTAAACTACAGATAATTTCCGTCGCAAGTACGCTTTCCCCCTCCCCTACCCTCCCCTCCAAGCGCAGACAGAACGCATGCAAATTGTCTTCAAATTTGGTGATTTATTTGGCAATGTAAAGATTTTTTTTGCCGGCACTGTAGTCAAAAATCCTAATGCCAAATTTGTGAAATTTTGTAGTTTATAAACATTTAGGATAACTTTAAAAATATTGTCCGTAGAAAAAAACCATTTTACATATTAGAAAAGCTGGTATTTTACAAGAATTTTTAAAAATGTAGTTCAATTGGTAACTAGTCGTGGTAAGTGAAGGTGGTGCTGGGAGCCGACAAATGCACGAGTTCAAAAACTAAAAAAGGCAACTTAAAACTACTATCGTTTTCTATATCTCGGGATCTACTGAATATATTTTGATCGTACTTTTTTTAGTTTGTAAGTAATTTTTCTGTACATTACAAATATGCAATTTTTCTAGACATTTATTAATTAATAAACAGTCTAATTTGTTTAAACAATTTTTGGAAAAATAATTTTTTCCCAAAAATCCATGATTTATCATACTATCGTTATTAATCATAGAAAAAGTTAAGGTATACTTCAATAATAAATAAATTATCTTCAATTATCTTATAAAAATCATTTATTTATTAAAGTGTACTTTAACTTTTTCTATGATCATTAATGATACTATGATTTAAAAAATAGATTTTTGTAAAAAAATATTATTTCAAGAATTGTTTAAACAAATTAGTCAATTAATTAATAAATTTATAAACAAATTGCATATTTGTAATGTACGTAGAAATTATATACAAATTAAAAAAGAAAGGTCAAAATCCATTTAGTTGATCCGGAGATACACAAAATTATATTTGTTTGAAATTGCTTTTTCGGTATTTTAAATCGGTGGATTTGTAGGTTCCCCCTAGTAATCGTTTGAACTACATTTTTCAAAAATCGTAGAGGGTGCTGTGAAGGTACAATGTTTGTGCAAATTTTTTAAGAAAAAATTCAAATCCCTTTCTTTAAAATGGCATTATGAGATTTCTTAATTATTATAAACAAATTAACTGTGAATTAAAAAAACATATGGCTAACTTTGTCCCAAATGAACCCAGGCTAAATTTTTTATTTGAAAATTTGTGTTAAAATACTGTCTTTTCGAATACATAAAAAGATTGTTTCTACAGACAACATTTTTAAAGTTATTCTAAATGTTTATAAACTACAAAATTTCAAAAATTTGGCATTACGATTTTTGACTATATTAATTTTTTTTAATACATTTTGATACTATCACTCTTCTACTTTCATTTGGCATACTCAGAATTGCCCTATCTTCTTTATTTTCTGTCTTATCTTATTGCAAAATAAAGGTCTCTGCAATAAACAAATAGAATAACTCTTAAACTAATTAATGGATCGGTCTCAAATTTTGAAGGTTTGTTAAGTACGCCAATACCCAACTTTTGGTGAAACACAAAAGTTCTAAGGTAGTTTTAGTAAAAGTTATTAACAAATAACGATTTTCACTTATTTTGCATTTTGCGTAGCAACAAATTAACTTTTTAACTTTAAAAAATCGGCATTTTGAAGGTTTTTCAATGTTCTAAAAAACTGAATTTTGTAACTTTATGTCAACTATTTAGCTTTTGAATGGAGTGCAAAAAATAACTAAAAAAGTAGTCAGCTATCTGGATCTTTGAGTGTCCCGAGAAAATCCTTATTACTCTGGACTATAAACGAAAACAAAGATTTCGTTAAAAATTGATCATAATTTTATTGCCTCTGAGGATTCTTGACATTTTGCAATAAGTTCTAGAAGTTTAAAATACATAAATAAAAAGAGTATCTTCCTATCGCCAGAGACGTACAGGAGTCACGGAAAAAGTTACCCATTTCTATATTCTACATCACCGGCGAAATTATAATTTTAATCATTATTATTTAATTCTTTACTGTTTTCTATATAATATACTTTTGTTTCGTATCGATAAAGTCACTACTTTCGACATATTTAAGGTTTAATACAAAAGTGAATAATTATTATTTTCGTCGGTAGATCCATATCTCAAATGGCTCTAATTATTTCATTAATGTTTACTCAATACACTTTAAAGTTCATTGGTTGTAACTCCGTTTTGTTGACAACTACACTCACCGGCACAATTAATTAACCACCTTGTATTTCTCTTTTGCAGAAATTGTCAATCTTGAACCACATCTTGCTAAAGATACGGTGAAAACTACCTTTGAGGAAAGGAAAACTATAAAATTATTAAAAAAGGCAGTTGGGTCAGTTGGGTTCAGAACACAACACGGAACGATAGAACAGGTACACAGACTGGTAAAACACATCAGAAGTGATCTAGAAAATAAAAGGTATTGTTCTGCTGCATTCCTGGAGATTGGTCAGGCCTTCGACAAGGTATGGCATGCTGGTATGCTCTTTAAACAAAAAAAAAACCTTCCCCATCCTTTTTATCAAATCCTAAAAAGCTATATTTCCAACCGACATTTCCTAGTCAAGCAGGATAATGAATACACAAGCCTAAGACCAATAAAAGCCGGAGTACCACAAGGAAGTGTCTTGGGACCGATATTGTACTTGCTCTACACTGCTGACCTATCCATAAGTAACAGAACAACGTGTGCAACTTTTGCTGAAGACACTGATGTACAAGCCTCTCACCATGATTTAAATAAAGCATCCAGAACCCTTCAGAAAGACCTTAATAATATACAAAGATGGCTTAAAAAATGGAAGATAAAGGCGAATGAGAGTAAATCTACCCATGTAACATTCACCATGAAAAGACAAACATGTCCATCTGTAACACTAAATGAAACGCAACTCCCACAAACCGATACTGTCAAGTACCTAGGAATCCATCTTGATAGGAGATTAACTTGGCAAAAGCACTTTTACAAAAAGAAAACAGTTATACTAAATTTACATTCAAGATGCAGTAGAAATAAACAATGTATACACATTGTATATACATTGTATTTGTATGGATTTACAATGTATATACATTGTAAATTATGATCGGGAGTACTCATAGTATAATTAACGTGTCTTGGTTTGTTTATTTCTACTGCATCTTGATTGTAAATTTAGTATAGGAATAAAATTCCGAGCAATGTACTGAATTATCGGTCGTAAATCTCAACTATCTCTTGAAAACAAACTGCTGATATATAAAACTATATTAAAACCAGTGTGGACCTATGGTATCCAACTTTGAGGGAAAGCCAGTCAAACTAACCTAGAAATACTGCAGAGAGTCCAGAACAAAGTTCTTAGAACAATGCTGAATGCCCCTTGGTACGTGCCAAACTATGTGATAGAGCAAGACCTCAATGTGCCATCCATAAAAACAGTAATAACAGAATATTACAAAAACTGTTCCAAGAGACTAGAATCTCATCCAAACGAGTTAGACAGCAACCTCACTGATGACCACAATGATGTACGACGCCTGAAGAGATTCAAAGTAGTGGACCTAGCAAGAAGAACCGAATAATCTGTGATAACTAAACTTATTTTAACTTGTTTTCATTAAATTTATGTAAAGAGGGTGATCACTGGATCTCCCTCTACAGGTCAAATTTTCAATTTTTGTCAAATAATTTACCTATTGTTCTTAGTTAAGGACAGATTGTAAATATTACAACATAAAAAAGTAGCGTATTAGGGGATTCTTGGCAAAAATCCAATGTTTAAAAATCTTCAAAGAAAATTCAAATAAACATGATTTTGAAAATCGTAGTCTAATTAAAAAAAATATGAGTAATAATACTTAATGGGTGTCGCTTTAGAAGTTCTTATATTGTGTGCCACTCCTCTTCAGCAGCCGTCTTGAACTCATCGAAGAATGTAGCGGCTGGTACTCTTGATCTTACCCGTTTTTTGATGTTGTCCCAAATGTGTTCAATTGAGTTAAGATCAAGATCGGGACTTTGTACCGGCCATTATAAAACTTGAATCCCGACCTCGTTAAGGTACTCATGGGTGAATATTGCTGCATGACCACGTGCATTGTCATGCATTAATCTAAAGTATTCACTAATAAACGGTGCGAAAGGAATGACATGGTCTTGGAGAATATCTTCCACGTAACTTTGAGCATTCACACTACCTCTATCGAACACAAGATCAGCGCAGGCTTCGTAAGAGAGACCTCCCCAAATCATTATTGACCCTCCTCGGTAAGCAACTGTATCGGTTATAGAACATGGAGCAAACCTTTCATTTTGACGCCTTTAGACACGCTGACATCCATCTGGACCTATTAAGGGTATTCTGCTCTCATCTAAGAACAGTATGTTCTCCCATTCCGCCACAGTCTAGTCAGCATATTCTCGCACAAAACCAAGTCTAGCTCTACGGTGTTGTGGGACACGAGCTGGACGGAAAGACCTCAGATTTCTTTCTGTCAGTCTTCTTCTAATGGTACGTTCACTCACAGTAACATTTCTAGAGTGCTATGTATTAAGAGTATAAGTCAAAAATGAAAATTTTTATTAGGACTTTTCAAAGTATTTTTTACTACTGATGAAATAACTATTACAATTAAATATGAAAATGGTGACCAAATATGATTAATAAATTAGTAATTAACTATTTTACTTTCTACTTTGGTAATATGTACCTTATTAATTATATAATTCAAAATATAGAAGAATCCCGAAAAATCCTTTTTATGACTTATACTCTTAGTACATAGCACGTTAGATTTGTCACCTCAAAAAACGCGTACGAGCTTAAGGAGCTGTGCAAAAGGAATCTACCCCAAAATCCCGACAGCCAAAATCCCGACAGCCAAAATACCGACACGCCAGAATCCCGATAAGGCAAAATCCCGACACGCCAGAATCCCGACAGGTTTGATAAGTTCCTTTTTAACGGCCATTTTAACTTATGGCCATAAACAAAAAACCAGAAATAAATGTAATTATAAGTATTTACCATTTAATATGAACTAATTTTCTAAATAAAATTTCTAACATGGGTATATGAATATAATTTTTTTTTGGCCAATATGTAGTCCAATAATATATGTACAATCAAATCCTGAAATCAAGTTTACTTTCATATAACAGATATTATTATGTCACTTACAACCTTCCATTTCAGCAAGTATGAATATAGCTTTTATATTATAAAATGAAGTGTTTAATGATTTTTTCTATTAAAATACATAATAATTAGTACCCGTACTTATTAATTAGTAAGTAATTTTTTTTCAATTTCAATACTCTATCTGATTTGGTACTGCATTTGAAAAGGAAACAATAAATATTCAAAATGAAGTTGTCGGGATTTTTGCTTTATGCCAGGATTGTTGCATGTCGGGATTTTGGCCTGTCGGAATTCTGGCCTGTCGGGATTCTGGCGTGTCGGTGTTTTGGCCGTCGGGATTTTGGCTGTCGGGATTTTTGGCGCCACCGGTGCAAAAGCGATTTATCAACACGTTGCTGACAATGAAGCGGTCATCTCGAATTGTAGTGCATCACATCGTTTACCATCGAGTCGATATAAATTTTATTTAAAACGTTTCAAAATCGCCGGTCGTTTCAACCGTTGTTTCTGAGAGTACGGTTGATTCTACACAAAAAGTGCTAATAAACACTTTTGCTCAAATTTTCTCAACTATGGGCCATTCCACGAACATACGCCTGTTTTGGATTACTTCAACAACGAATATTTTACTGTGCAAAATAAGAAGAACGAAAGTAAATTGCAAATTACATTGTTGTTTATTGGAATAATTATTAGCGCCATTTACTTTCGTACTTCTTATGTTGCAGAGTAAAATATTCGTTGTCGAAGTAATCCAAAACAGGCGTATGTTCGTGGAATAGGGTATACCTACATTTCTTGTTTAAAACATTTTTTGTACGGTGTAAATAGTTTAAAGTGTAAAGATTCTTGGTAAATCGACGGCGAGGGGAGTTTTAGAGGGAATCCCGGTGATATGAGTGGCAAACTTTTTTGCAAATTTTTGGTGTAGCAAAATTGACATTCTCATCAAAATTCAACTTTTTTATATGATTTTTAAGGGGTAAGTGGCATTTTCGTCGCTGACGAACGGACTAAGTAGGAGGTAATGTTCAGAAATCAATCAAAAAAATATTTTTTTCTTTAGTATTTTGCAAATCTCTATTAAAATTAAATTAAATATATATGATTATAACTTACCGTGATGTTTAAAAAACTTTGGATTGGGAAGTGTTCCAGGATGCGGAGCCATAATATAAATAGGTTGAGGAGGAGGTACTCCCATTTGCGGACCTCCTTGTCGTACTTTCGTCATTGACCCTGCTACACTACTCGCTTTACCATTCATGACAGGGTGATATAAATCTTCTTTTGATCCACTTAATGATTTCTGTTTACTTTTTTTCTTTTTGTCCTTCACAGGAGGGGGCGGTACAGCTAAATAAATTTTAAATGAAAAAACATGAAAAATTAAATTTGTACATAAGTTTCAGTTTCAATTTAAATTACAAGTATAATATACTTCTTTTCATAACAATGAATTTGTTATCATTTAAAAGAATCATACGAGCTGAGTTACAGTGGCGTGCTGACCATATAAATGAATCGGTGAAATCACCGAGAGGCCGCAGCCTTTTGAGGCCGGTCAGATAGGATTTTTTCACAAAATTTTTTAGATGTAACAAAAAAAAATATTTTTTAATTTCTAATCGAATTTTAATTTTGCTAATAATATTAATAAAACATTTCAAAAAAATTTAAATTTTTCCAATTTCCTTAAAACATGTATGTACTCTGCAGAATAAAAAATGTCTTCCACATTTTTTCCGAATTATTGGAAGTATTGAAAAACGATTTGATCAAGACAAATGATGTGATGTGAATCCAAAAATTTATGATGTTATATGCACTCTATATCCTAGAAATTTTGACAATAAAAAATGGTATACCTTTAACGGCATTTAAATCATTTACTGAAAAATTAAGAAATTTTTATCCAACCATAATTGCGACTGCAATTAGAGAAGAACTCGTGGATTGTGCTGATAAATGGATTGTATTAAAAAATAGGATTTTTCAAAATACTGAAATTATAGAAGATCTAGTTAATGATGAATATGTTCAGTATACAGAAATTATGAAGGATGATATTATTAATCTAAGTGATAATGAACATGAAGTAACAAATGACAATGTTGTTGATATCGTGATAACTTCACCTTCGTGTGGTACTAATAAGTATAAAGATTGTATAGCTTGCTGTTACGCTGTTTTGCATAAGTACAACTTATATCAGTGTACTTATCCAAATTTAAATAGTATATAAGCATTTATTAATTCTTTCAGTGACACAGAAATCTTGCGAAAAAAGCTTTTCAACGTTGAAATACATAAAAAATCGGTTAAGAAGTACTTTAACACAAGATCACTTGGAAACATTTATACTAATCGCAATAGAAAAAGAAACTTTGTATGAGCTTAAAAATGATGAAATAATCGACGAATTTGTTCAAAAATCTACTTTAATGCGGAAATTATTGGTCGAGAGTTAAGTTATTATTTTATAAAATAATTGCAAAAGAATGTTTAGATTATTTCATTGTATTAACATTTTAAATATTGTTGAATTAAAGTATTTGCACTGTACTTGTATTTGTACTCTCTTGTATAATCGATTTACTAAAATTCAACTTAATACATGATTGAAAAATTCTCAAAATTTTATTTTACTTTTATCTTAATTACTACATCAAATTCATATTATATTTATTCAGGAAATCATGGTTTCTGCCTTACTGTATACAATATTGGCATACATGTCATTTTTTGTTTGTAAAATTATTGCTTATTCTTAAATAAAAAATATATCAAATTAAAAAAATCATTGAGTTTAAAGTTGTATGTTTGATTTAAAAATAATTTATATTTTTGTTTTTTTTTTGATTTTATAAATAACAATAAAACATCCTGATAATAGAAGGTAAAATGATGGGAGGCCGCTTTTCTATAAAATCACCGGGCCGCTTGAAAAGTTCCAGCACGCCACTGCTGAGTTATGGTAAGACAACTCACTAGTACATTTCAAGATTAAATCTATTTAAGAAAGTACAATTTTATAGATGGATATAGAAAATTTAGGACCATCTGAAATAAATAGATATACGAGCAAAAATAACGTCCGAAAAGTTACTGCCGGATAAATCGCAAAAATCTTACAGAAATGTGTACAGTAGAACTCCAATTATCCGGATCAGATTGAGAAAAAGAAAAAATCAAGTTTGTATAGGCGCCACGTCCTGAGAGAAATATGTATTCAGGAACCGCGCGCAGTAGTTGCCCCTTCTAACTGTGAACACACTGTAGTGTAGCGATAGCAACAGGCTATAGGGAGGGGGAGCGATGACTCCTGCTCGCAGCACCTGCTAGTCAGTCGCTCAGTCTCACACTCAGTCGTTCAGTGCTTCTTCAACCTGCAGTAGAGTGAATTGATGTGTTTGTTGACTTGTCCGTGTTCCTTAGTGTTTTGATTATTGTGTTCAGTGAACTACGATGAGTTCTAAAAGACAACGTGTGGTATTATCGTTGGCCGATAAAATTAAACTTATCGAACAGTTGGACAAAGGTGTGTCGGGTAAACATTTAGCCGAGGTGTACAAAGTGGGAACGTCAACAGTATCTGACATTAAAAAAAATAAATTCTCTATTGTAAACTTTGTATCCGTCCTCGAGAATGAAGACGGAAGTTCATCGAGAAAGAGTATGAAAACAGCTGAAAATAAAGAACTGGAAGAAGTGGTGTTTAAGTGGTTCTTGCAGCAGCGAACATTGGGGAACCCTCTTTCAGGCCCTATTATTTGTGAAAAAGCTATGCTTTTTGCCGAGAAAATGGACAGTGTGGGTTCATTTAAAGCGAGTAATGGGTGGCTACGAAATTTTAAAGCCAGGCACGGAATCCGGGAGTTGGACTTAAGTGGAGAGAAGCTTTCAGCTGAAAACTTCATTGAAACTTTTAAAGTTGAATCAGATTCTTATGACCCTGAGTTTGTATACAATGCTGATGAAACGGGCCTAAACTGGAAAGCTTTGCCAAAAACTACATTGGCTTTCAAAAGAGAATCAAGTGCTCCTGGTCACAAAGTAAGCAAAGAGCGCGTGACTACCCTTAATTGTGCTAACGCAACCGGAAATCATAGATTACCCCTACTCATGATAGGAAAATCCAAAAATCCCAGGGCATTCAAGAATGTAAAAAAACTTCCCGTGGTCTATAAAAACCAAAGAAAGGCTTGGATGACTGCTGCTTTATTTACAGAGTGGTTTGATGAAGTGTTCATACCTGAAGTCAAGAAACATCAAAAGACATTGGGAAAAGAAGGCAGCAAGGTGCTGTTACTTCTTGATAATGCACCCACCCACCCCCCTGAAAACCTGCTAGAAAGAGAAGATGGAAGATTTCGAGCAATGTTTTTGCCACCAAACGTAACGAGATTGTTGCAGCCGATGGATCAGTCGGTTATTGAAACAATGAAGCGTCATTACAGGAGGCAATTGATTAGGAAACTGTTGATAAAAAATGAAGAAGGCATTGTCGCTCATCACAAAAAAATCGATTTAAAAGATTGCTCGTATATGGTGGCGGAAGCGTGGAGTATGGTTACGGCGACAACATTGAGAAGGGCTTGGAATAAATTGAAAGGAATTTCAACAAAGGATGAGCTACAGAAGAGAAGGAAGAGAAGCAGCGCCAAAAAAGAGGATAAGAGAGAGGAGGAAAATGACGAGGTAACGGTTGAAGAAATCAGAGATATCATCGTAAACATTCCCGGATGTTCCGAGTGCAGTGCAGAAGATGTAGAGGAGTGGTTGTTAAGTGATTCTACGGATCCCGGATTCCAGATTCTCGATGATAATGAACTCGTCCAAAGTGTTGTGACAGCAGGAAGTGATGACCCGGAACCGGAAGACGAGGACTTCGCTACCGAGCTAGACGAGGGGCCGACTGCGAGTGAGGCATTTGTAGGGCTAGACACCGCGCTTAAATGGATGGAGCGGCAACCAGAGTGTGACCACCTGCAACTCCTCACCGTCAAAAGAATGCGAGACTTGGCGGCGCGGAAACGATTCAAGTCAGCAAAACAACTGACTCTGCCTGATATGTTAAAAAATAATTCATTTTACTGTGATTCAGTATTGTGTGTCAATATTACGTAATGTAAACTTTGTCATTTACATATTGTTGTGTACACTGTATTGTTTTTCATAATGAATGCCGTATATGTTCTCCATTGTGTTTTGCTGTTATTTCGTTTCTTTCCCGGAAAAGGCTCTTTTCGAGAAAAATCCAATTATCCGGATTTTTGATTATCCGGATCGGGTCCGGTCCCAATTAATCCGGATAATTGGAGTTCTACTGTATTCGCAATTTTTTGAGAATTTGACAATATAGGCTATTGATTATGTTCAAAATAAGAGAGCTAAAAGGAACTACAACGTTAACGGCATTTTATTGTCTCCTATGGTCAAAGGACATCTAAATTTGAAAAACCGTGGAGTGCTACCATTTAAATGGGTGCGTTTTTTGAGAAATGGGTGAATTGGTCCCTAGGCAGCACTAGGGACTACAGTGAGTTCTATGCACTTTTGGTACAAACACGTCTACAGGAAAATTGTTCCAGGTTAAATTTACTATCGAAATATCACATTTTAAAGTCAAAAGTATATTTTTTGTACAAAAATATATTCAAAAGAAAAGCAAGAAAAAATCACAAAAGAAAGCAATTTTGTTTTTTGCCCCATAACTTTTTTTCAAAGGGATATAGGTATAGGTATTCCTTCAGCGAAAATAATTTCCATCTTGCCTCTTTAATAGAAGTTTAGTAGAAGTCTCTAGGATTTATAGTTTCTGAAATAGAATTTTTTAAAGTTCGCCGCTCACAGCATTTTTGGGCCATTTTCCCCATTATTTCGCAAACGTTTTGTAACTTTTTTCTAGGCATTTCTAGGTATATGCAATGGTACATTTAGTAGAAAAATTAGGATTATTTTTTAATTCCTCATTATTACTTTTTTTCTTGTACATTTAGGTATATACATTGTGGAATAAAAAGCTTATTTTCCTCTACTTTAAAATGGTGTATTGCAAAAAAAATCTAGGACTATTTTTAAACAAGATATCAGTAGGGTATCCGTTATTTGAGAAAAAATTTTTATTTTTTATTTTTTTTTTAATTAGACGAATTTAATTGCATATGATAACATAATTTTTAATTTCAAATAACTTTTCTTAATAACACTTTTCGATATTGTGAAATATAAAAGTACTTTACTCTTGAGCGAAATTCATATTTTTTAAGATACCTCGTACACTATTAATAAATTTTTAATATTTGATGATTGCATCTTAGGTTTTAGACCATGCAAAGCATTTTATAAAGAATTTTTTTTTCATAAAGTAAATAATAAAAAAGTTTTCCATGTGGGTCCAACTTAGTGGGACCTAAGTCCCAGTTTCTATTGTGACTATGTCACAGTTTGAAAAAGCATAATATCTTGTTTAAAGACAGTCCTAGAATTTTTACAATACACCATTATTTTAAAGTAAAAAAAAATAAGCTTTCTTTTTTATTCCACAATGTACCTAAATATACAATAAAAAAGTTATAATGACAAATTTAAAAATAATCTTAAAATATACCAAAAATCATTAAAAGTATAAAACCATATCGTGCTAAAAAATAGTCATACAGCGTTCTACAATAGACCATTTTAAAGATAATTGACTTTTTTTCCTAATAAATGTGACATTGCATGTACCTAAAGCCGCGTAGAAGAAAGTTACAGAACAATGTTTGCGTAGTAACAAGGAAAATGGCCCAAAATCTCTGTGATTGGCGAATTTTGAAAAATCATATTTTGGAAACTATAAATCATAGATACTTCTACTAAACGTCATTTTAAAGAGCAAGGATGGAAGTTTTTTTTCTGTAAAGCAATACCTACACCTATATCTCCGTGGACAAAAGTTATGGGGCAAAAAACAAATCTGCTCTCTTTCGTGTTTTTTCTTGCTTTCTTTTGAATATATTTTTGTAAAAAAAATACTTTTGATTTTAGAATGTGATATTTCGATAGTAAATTTAACCTGGAACAATTTTCCTGTAGACGTGTTTGTAGCAAAAGTGCATAGAACTCACACTAATTCGCCCTGTGCCTAGGGACTAATTCACCCCTTTCTCAAAAACGCACCCCTTTAAATATTAGCACTCCACGGTTTTTTTATATTTAGAGGTCCATTGACTATATAAAACAATAAAACCCCATTAACGTTGTAGTTCCTTTCTAAAATACATAATCAATAGCCTAATAAGGTAAACAAACCATAGCCTAATAAGGTTAAATGGGAGTTTAAATATCTAAGCATTACACGATTTAGCTACGGAAAGCTCGAAACAGAAGTGGAATGTCAGGTGAATAAAGCAAACAGAGCCCAAGGTTACCTGAATGAAACAATATGGAGAAATAAAAATATCGGAAAAGAAATAAAAAGCAGAATTTACAAAACAGTTATCAGGCTAATAATGACATGCGCTGCAGAAACCCGACCTAATACAGAGAGAACAAAAAGAATGCTAGAAACAGCAGAGATGACAACTTTTCGAATAGTCGATAATGAGACTCTATGGGATAGAGCTAGAAGTGTAGATATATGACGGAGGTGCAAGGTGGACACCGTTAATACTGGGTAAAATACAGAAGAGTAGGATGGAACGACCACATAAGCCGAATGATAACAAATAGAGTAGTAAGGACGACGAGAAACGGTTCCCCAATAGGAAGACCATCAGTGGGAAAAGAAGAAGAAGAAGAAGAAGAAGAGTTATCCCGAAAATGTTTTACTCGTTTATTTCGACGAGATTTCTATAAAAAACCTTATGGACCCATTACTCAATCCATGACGTGGATATAAGTAAACATTGCAAGCTACAATCCTTATTAAAGAAATCATCTGAATGTTATAAAGCCAAACAAGCCAAGACATTCTCCACGTATCCACGAATAAAAACAAGCAATTTAACGCAGAAGCCCTGAATAAAAAATATTTACTAACAAAAGTGGCTTGCATTTTGGAATCATGGGAGCGTGTAGAAGACAGGAATTAAACGAATTGGAACAAAATAATGTCTACAAGTTTGTTTCAACTCTTTTAACTATAAGAGATACAAAACTGCATACAACACAAAAATTTACAATCACAGGAAAATATTACGAAATTAAAAAAAATACATAAATCTTCCGCCACAAAATTGTACAACGCAAAAGTTTTTCACGAATTATTAGAATGGGAAAAGAGCAGATCAAATTATTGGAATCAATAAATTTGGTAATCTGGGAAAAAAGTAGCCAAATTTTTAAATATATCTCATATCTAATCCAACATCATATACTGCTTATCCTTCAGCATCATATATTACTGGATATTGCTTATATCGAAGTTCTTCTTCTTCTTCTTTTTATATAGACATTACTCTGTCTGTTTTTCAATGTGCCTCCAGTAAGTTGTCATTCTATCGTTTTCGTAGTCTTCCCACTGATCGTCTTCCTATTGGGGAACCGTCTCTCGCCGTCCTTACTACTCTATTTGTTGTCATTCGGCTTATGTGGTCGTTCCATTCTACTCTTCTGCTTTTCACCCAGTTATTAATGTTGTCCACCTTGCATCTCCTTCGTATATCTGCACTTCTGGCTCTATCCCACAGCGTCTTACCATCAATTTTTCGCAATGTTTTCATCTCTGCTGTTTCTAGCATTATTTTTGTCCTTTCTGTATCAGGTCGTGTTTCTGACGCGTATGTCATTATTGGTCTGATGACTGTTTTGTAAATTCTGTCTTTCACTTATTTTCCGATGTTTTTATTTCTCCATATTGTTCCATTCAGGCAACCTGCGGCTCTGTTTGCTTTATTCACCTGATCTTCCACTTCTGTTTCGAGCTTTCCGTAACTGCATAGTGTGAAGTGTGATGCCTAGATATTTAAACTCCGTGACTTGTTCTATTATTTGACCCTCCAGCTCTAATTTACACCTTATTAGATCTGCTGTTTTTTTTTTGCGGTATCCGGGGTGACCATACGTGACCGTATAAGAAATGAAGACATACGTGAAAGGTGCGGTGTTGGAAGGACCTTAGACAGACTTGAAACGAAACAGTTATCGTGGTTCGTACATATGGCGAGAATGAGTGAAGGTAGAACTGTAAAGAGGGTATGGAAAGCGGCATCTGACAACAAACGAAGAAGAGGCAGGCCAGCAAGAACGTGGAATGCAAATATTGGAAAGGCTTGCGGAAAAAAGAAATATTGGGTGGAGAGAAGCAGAAAGACTAGCTACCGACCGAAAGGCATGGAGACGTCTCATTTCTCCACTTACCTCGACACCGTAAGGTACACGAGGACGGCTTAAGTAAGTAAGTAAGTAAGTAGATCTGCTGTTATAACCATGCATTTAGTCTTTTTTGGGGAAATTAACATGTTAAATTTTCTAGCGGTTATATTAAATTCGTGCAGCATACGTTGTAAATCATCTTCACTTTGAGAGATTAGTATTGCGTCGTCTGCATAGCAGATTATTTTAAGTTGTTTTTCTTCCATTTGGTATCCTTTTTTTGTTCGTACTTTTTTTTTATTTCGTCCATGATCAGGTTGAACAACAGAGGACTTAGGGAATCTCCCTGTCTTATCCCATTACCAGCTTCAATTGGGTCAGTTAGTTCTTCATCTACTTTTACTTTTATTATGTTGTTCTGGTAGATATTTTCGATCGTTTTAATTATTCCTAGAGGTACCTCTCTTGCGTACAATAAATGGATAACGTCCTTTAATTGTACCCTGTCAAATGCCTTCTTAAGGTCCACGAAACATAAGTATGCCGGTTTGTTGTATTCTAACGATTTTTCTTGAATCTGGCTCATTATAAATATAGCGTCGGTGCATGATCTTCCCGACCTAAAACCTTGTTGTTCTTCTGCTAATGTTATAATTTTATTCAGTTTGTTTGTTATTACTTTGGTCGTTAATTTTAGTGTTGTGTTTAATAAATTAATTCCTCTGTAATTATCCGGGTCCGATTTTTCCCCCTTTTTTGAAGAGAGGTATTAGGATGCTTGATCTCCATTCTTGTGGTATTCTGTTTTGTTCTATTATTTTTTTGGATTAGTTTTATTAATTGTTTGGTCAGGTCTTGTCCTCCATACTTTAGGAGTTCATTCGATATTCGGCCCTCTCCTGCTGATTTTCTATTTTTTAATTTTCTTAATGCTTCCCTTACCTCTGCTTCTTCAATATTTATTTCTTCGTTTGTTGTCACTTCAGGTGTTGGTGGTTCGTTATCTTTAGCAAACAGAGATCGAAAATAGTCTGCCCAAGTTTCCTTCTGGATGTGTTTCGTTTTTATTAGTTCGTTCATCTCTTTTCTTTGTCCTCTGATCATTCTCCATATTTCCTTTTGTGTTCCGTAGAAGTCGTGTTCCATCTGTTTTGAGAAACTCTCCCAGTGTTCTCTTTTTATTTGTCTGACTAAAGTGTTTGTTTCGTTTCTAATTCTTTTATAGTAGTTGTATGCCTGTTGTGTTTGTTGTGTTCTGTATTGTAAAAAGGCTTTCTTCTTTTCGAAGAAAGTTATGCTCCAATATTAGTAGAGTCTGGTGGTGATATAAATAACAACATTAGAACATCACGCCGGCGGCGGATGGAAATCGACATCGGTTTTGGAAAGTTATATTGAGGAATCCGTTCCAAACAAAATCAACATAGCTAAGCAAATTTTAAATTCCTTCGAATACAATCATGGTAGGGGAGCAAAGTATGCTAAATGTGCAGTCACTCGAGCGTTGTGGGGACCTATTGGGTTGTGAAGAGTAGGTCCTAAAACCAAAAAAGTTAAGTAAAGTTTTCCATTTTAGTGGGCGCTTGCCATTTTTTAATTTAATTTTCCATTTCCAACAATCGTTTTTCCGATTATAGCGCCATCTATCCATAATTCGAAAAAATGTTTCGAATAAAAGTTACTCATTTTTACGCAAGGAAAACAAATATGCAATAAAAAATGGGGGCTCCTATTTAAGATTTTAAAGTAACCCCCCACCCCACCTCCGTGGGGGGTCGCGTTTGGTGCCACTCGATAGATTTTTCAAAAATATTGAATAAGTGTACTGTACAGTTTTTCGATCTGATGTTCATTTCGCGAAATATCGCGGGATTCGTATTTAAAATATTAAATTTACCCCCCTCCCCTCTCCGTGGGAAGTCGTGTTTGGTATCATTGGATAGATTATTAAAAAATATTGAGCCCATGTTTTTTAGTTTTTAGGTCTGTCATTCATTTCGCGAAATATTCGCTTTTTTCTTGTGAAACTTTGGGACTCACCCATTTCCTTACGCCCGGCTCAAATCGTCAGATTTTTGAAATATACACTCTTTTGCATGTACTTAACTTACCTTATCTTAATCTGACAATTTCGAGTTTTTTTAAGGATATATTTTTTTTTCGGGCCCCCCTTAACGAACTCCCCTGTGTTAAGAACCAATATATGGTAGAGGTACATCTGCAGGGTACCAGGTTTCTCCCCATATGATAATCTGACGCGCTCGAGTAACTGCAAAAATCCCCGCTTGGGCTCCCCTACCAAAACTAATAAGAAAATTCCTATCACACCATCAACGACATTTTAATAATAATTGTAATATTCAAAATATAGGTAAATATGTATCAATAAATCAATTAATTTAATCATATAACCAGTTAACTTGTTTGTTACAAAATAAAAAATTTAAATATTTTTTTATTGTGAATTGCAGCAATTAACTGTGAATACTACTCACATTTAATTGCCAATATGATGCTCGTTTTCTATACGACACTCGCAGCTTCGCGACTCATGTCGTATCCCTCATACTCGCATCATAATGACCATCTTAAATGCTTCTTGCATAATATACTATTAGATTACCTTTTACAACAAATCTAGTATTTTTGTGGTTTATGGTATACAGCCAGCTACAGGAAGTTTATTATCCTCGTGGATTTTATACTATTAGATGTTTCTTTATTGACAACTTAAAAATATAAATACAGGACCAAAACATATTTTATAATAGTTATTTATGATATAAGTGTTAAAAGTACACGTTTAAGGCACGCATGTGAAAGTTTGCAGAATGAGCGATAGCGAGTTCTGCAATTCACATGAGTGCCTTAAAAATGTACTTTTTAACAAGCATTATCATACAATATTTTTTCTACAAACGTAATTACAGGACAATATCTACAAAAACTTTTAACTGAACTTGACTGACATTTCATTTTTATATTTTTTTGACATTACATCAAAATTGCCTATACGGTCAATACGAACTGCAGTGCCTTAAAATATTTTAAAGCACTAGTGCCTTAAAGTAGCATTTTTAACGCTCGTATGGAGTGCTAAAAATTGCATTTTTAACACGGTTGTAAAAAAACATATTTAAATTTGTTTAATGTATTAAATAATTGATACTGACCTACTGGTTGACAAATTTGTCTAGGGCGTGAAGGTCTCGAAATAGTACTACTAGAATAAACGTCATAAATCCCATCCAAGTTGTCCTGGGAGCCTGCCCAAACTTTGTGATTCTCATCACCATTGTAGATGCTAATATCATCTTTGTGATTGTTGTTGGCAATTGTATTTAATGTCATTATAGATCCAGATTGTGATCTATTCATTTTCCATTCATCTATCTAAGACATAAAGGTTGGTGTATTTATTAGTGTAGTTTATATAAACGAGGATAAGAGAATAATATAAAATTTACTATTTAATAAAGTTTCTAAAAACATATTTTTGAAACATATGGCGCCCATTAATAATTCACACAGCTATTGTTGCAGATGTCCTATGTCCTCTCAAATATTCTCCGGAGTAAGAAATAAAAAAAATTACAATTTTTTAATAAAGCACTCTGCAACATATCAATGTCTTTCACTTAAATATCTTTCATCAATTTAAATACTTCCTTTTTTCTTTCTACAACAAATACTTAATACAAATATTGCCTTGGATACTCCGTTAAATAAATACTGATTAAACCTTGTTTGTGTACACTATTGATTTTTAAACTATGGTTGGTATTATATACAGCCAACTATTAGGATTTTCCCATTGATTTTACTATTGATATTATTTTGTAACGCATGTTGTTCCAATTTAAATTTACATTTTCAGAACAATACAGAACAAAACTATTATTATTAGTGCAATCTCTGAAGGTGTATATATGAGCTATTACCTCCGATTTTGTTGAACCTCCATCGATTTTCATGAATATTGCTGAATGGTGAGAGGATATCTCAAGTGACTCGGTGCCAACTTGTGCTTTTGCCCTGGGGGTGGACGTCACCTCTTCTTTGGGGTGAAAATTATTTTATTAAAAAGAACCCCATAAATTGATAGAGGGACAAAGTTTAAGCAAAATTTGTTACATAAGATTATTACAATAAATAAATACTTTTTGAGTTATTAAAGATCAAAGATTTTAATTTTCCGTGATAAAAACGGATGTTTTAAAGCGGTTTTTCAAAGTTTTTACAAAAAAGTTGTTCTTACCACAATTGGAATTAATAAAAAATCGAATACATTTCTTACTTGAAAAACCTATTAATATTAATTTAAAGTGAGTTACAGGTAATTAAATGTAGGTATATATTTTTTTCGGCGAGTACTCAAATCTAACTATTGAAGCTTAAATAACAGGAAAACGATGCATTTTACACAATATGCTTACTAAACACCAGTCAAAGTAGTCAAATTCCTATCTAGAAGAAATTGATAGTATCAAAAATTATTCTGTAAAATTTTTCAAAATTTATATTCTAAAATTTTGCAAAATTTATGCTAGAAAATTTTTTCCAAAAATATGTTATTGTTTTTTTTAGAATAATTCCGTTAAGATGCACCCAAAAACCTTTTGAAAGGTAATTTCAAGGGCTATAAAATGCTATTAAATGTAATCTTTTAAATCTCTTATTTTTTTAAGATAACAGGTCAAAGGACCCCGGTTACATAGTTCTTGCAGTAAAATTTAGGCTTTAAGCCAGGGGTGGCCAACCTTTTCGGCAGCCGGGCCAAAATTCGGAACACAATTTCGCACCGGGCCACACTATGTAGCTAGCGAAAAAAAAACATCATTTTTGAAGATATTTTTAAAAATAAAACAAATTTCTTAATACGACAATTTAATGAAAAAATAATGGCACAAATTGTTTGTTTTATGTATCATTCTCCTAACTGAAAAAATTTGTAAATTAATGAGATATCTGACTTTGTTTAGCAGAACTAAGCTCATCAATATTAACCCCGACTGAAGTCGTTGCTACACGCAGACAGTTTTCTAGATGAACATCGGTAATCCGTGTTCTGATATGGGATTTAATACTACTAAAAAGTTGTCCACACGTGTAAGTGTTTCCAAATAATGAAATCATGAACAGATCATGTCTATAAAATGTAGGATATTTCTCCTTGTCAAAATAGTTTTTATAGACTTCTTCCAAGCCAACCTGATTAAATTTTTCTTTTAGCTGTGCATCACATCGAATTTCGCAACATTACATTTGTAAATGTCCCGGCAAAGAATTTATGTCTGTTGAAAATGGTGTTGCAAATACAGAAAAAAGCAGACGATGCTTTTTGAAATCTTGGAATCTGTTTTCGAATTCGATTTTAAAATCAGATATCAAATATGCGTATTTAGTCGCTGCCTCCGATGTGATATCTGGTCGTTCTGAAAGTGTAGTAAAATGAGTGAAGTTTTTAGTTTGGAGCTGCTGTTCCCAAAGCCCTAGTTTCATTTGAAACGCAGAAACAAGATCATACATGCCATTAATAAATTGATATTTGCCTTGTAGACGAGTATTGAGTTCATTTAAGTGGCTAGTTATATCTAGCAGAAATGCAAAGTCGGAAACCCACTCGTCGTCTTAAAACTCTGAAATGCTCTTTGATTTACTTTCAAAAAATGATTGTATTTCTTGCCTCAAATCAAAAATTCTTTTCAACATTTTTGCACGGGTCAGCCATCTTACTTCTGCATTCTGCATCGTCATATTCTGATTCGAAGGACTTGAGAAATTCTTGAAGTTGACGGTGATTTAAACCTTGTGACTTAATAAAGTTCACTATTTTGATAACTACTTTCATAACATGGTCGATTTTGAGAGATTTGGCACACAAATTCTCTTGGTGAATAATGCAATGAAAATTCAGCATCGACGTATTGCCTACTTTACAGGCCTCGTTTTCAATCAGTTTTACCAAACCTTCTTGTTTCCCAACCATTGCTGGAGCACCATCAGTTGTTAAGCCCGACAAGTTGTTTAGTTTTAATGGAAAGCGGCCTGGTGTTGTTTGAACGGCCTCTAATAAATCTCATGACTTAGTGGTATCCTTAAGTGGAAATAATGCTGCTAGTTCTTTAGTTTTATTAAAATAGACATCAACACCTCTGATAAATATCACCACTTGTGTAGTATCCGTCATATCGGTGCTTTCATCCAATGCCAGAGAATAATATATGAACTTAGATTCGCGATTTTTCAACCTATCTTTGACATGTTTTCCAAAATATCATCCACACACCTTGTAATAGTTTGACGAGATAGGCTTATTTTTGAGAATTCCTTTTTCTTTTCTGGACATAAAATTTCAGCGACGCTTTCCAAACACTACTTAATAATTTCACCGTCTGAAAAAGGCTTTGATTTTTTTGCTAGTATTGCAGCTACTGCATAACTCGCTTTTACATAACATGTTGACTCTGAATTCGCTCTTGTAAATACTTGTTGTTGTGAAGAAAGTTTTCTTTTTAAGCTATTGATGCTTTTCAAGTCAGCACATCATTATGTATGTTTGGTATTTGTTCAGATTAAACATAAGAGAGGAAACTAAAAATATTTTTGGTAAATATTGTGATCTCAATATCATAATTATTTTTATATTCTTAAAAAAATTGACAGCTTCGCGGGCCACAAGCTGACAGTTGGTAGGCAGCGCAGCATGCGGCCCGCTGGTTGGTCCTTGCTTTAAGCCTTTCTATCGCGGTTCTTTTTTATCCTACAAAAATAATAATAAAAAAGGAAATCTTTGGATTATTCAGAATTAATATGAAAAGAAAATAAAATTTACGAAAATCTGAAAAAATCTGATTTTTTTAATTATATGAAAAAATCTGATCTTTTTAATCATATTTTTTTAAATATGCATTCTAAACCGGTCAAAATGTCTGGTTATTAATACATAGCTAAAATAAGGAAAATTCTTATAGGGATTATAAGCTTTAATTTTTGTGAAAATGGCGTACTAACCTGTTTTTTTTTACTTTTTCCTAAAAACTTCGAAAGGGTCCTCTTATTTTCATCATAATTTGCTTAATTTTGATGCTATCAACTTCTTCTAGAGCGATTTTGATAGGCATTTCTGAGTAGATAGGTACTTTAAAAAATATTTTGGTGAGTATAGTTAATAAAATGCATCGTTTTCCTGTTATCTAAGTTTGAATAGAAAGAAAAGAAGAAAGATATACAATGTAAAAAGCTAAATAATCTAATTTGCAATAGTAAAAAACTCAATTCTCATACAAAAATTTTTTCAAATCATAGTTTTTTCAATAGATTTATAAACCTAACAGATACTAAATTCAATAATAGTGAAATATAACTTTTAGAGAAAGGATTCAAACACAACTTGCCTCAACGTAATAATCAAAAAAATTTAGAATATTTAGGTGTAGAATGTGAAGTAGCGTTAAACAAAACTGCCAAAAACATAGAAAAAAGCATCATTGCAAAATCTATTACCGATGTATGTAGTGAAGCTAATAATTGCTGTTTCAAAGAAAACTAAATAGCCGTTTCAATTAAAAATAAATCAATAAAACATGACATAATATTTACAAAAGCAGACAAAGGTAACACTACTATTGCTATCGACAAACGAGACTATAATAACAAAACAATAGAATTTTTAACTAACCAAAACAGTACAAAACTAAACAAAGACCCCACAGAAAAATACCGAAAACAAATTAAACTAGCCATTGAAAATTCAAAATCAATACTAAATCCAACAGAACAGAAATACCTCAACATTATGAACCCACAACCTCCTAAATTATACTCTTTTATTAAACTACACAAACCTGACCACCCAATAAGACCTGTAGTTTCTTTTTATAGAGCTCCGTCATATAAACTTTCAAAAAAACTGTCAGATATTATTACAGAATACACTAAATTTTCACCTAAATATACCGTAAAAAATACACTAGAACTAGTTAATAAAATACAACATTTTCAATTGCCCAACAACTCCAGACTAATTTCATTTGACGTAAAAAATCTTTTTCCTAGTGTTTCTCCTACAGAAACTTTTGTTTTAGTTAAGAATCTTTTAGACCATAATAGTACAAATTCGATCATTGCATCTGAAATTTTACACCTTCTTGAAATTTGCATAAATCAAGACTATTTTGAATTCAATAATCAAATATACACAAACAATAGTGCAGGACTTATTATGGATAATCCTCTAAGCCCATTGCTATCAGATATATTTATGAACCAACTTGAAACAACAATTTCTAAACATCCCGTATTTAAACAGTTGTTATATTGGTGGAGATACTTGGATGATATACTAGTATGCTTTACAGGAACTAACAGACAACTTGACCAATTTCTATCAAATATGAATTCAATTCATAATAAGATTGAGTTTACAATAGAAACAGAACAGAATAACTCCATAAACTTTCTAGATGTAACGATTTCCAGACTACACAACAAACATGAGTTCTCCGTATATCATAAACCTACCCATACTGACACAACTATACACAATTCATCATCCCATCCTACACAACACAAATTAGCAGCCTACCATAGCATGATACATAGACTGACAGAAATTCCCATGACAAAAAATAACTTCGAGATAGAACTAAACATCATTAAACAAATAGCAGTAAACAACGCAACGGCTATAACGAACAAACAGTTAACAAAATTTTAAACTAAAAACTCCATAAGAAAGCCCTGAAATTAGTGTATCCACCACCACAGAAAGAACCCAGTACCTTCTGCTCTCTCACATATACTGGCAAGATAACAACAAAAATAGCCAGATACATAAAAAAGAAAGGAATAACACCAGCTTTCAGAACTAACAACAACTTAAGCAAATATATTAAGAACAATAAAAGCCGAAAGAGAAAGCAACTACAGAGTGGTGTGTACAAACTAACGTGTGGTGACTGTCCAAAAACGTACATCGGTCAAACTGGCAGAACTTTTGACAAACGGATAGCAGAACAAAAAAGGGCATTCAACAATAGAAAAACAGACACTTCTACATACGCACTTCACCTTCTAGATCATAATCATTCTTTCAATGAAGGGTTTCAAATTCTGCATATTCAAAATAAAGGCCTTAAGCTATCTTTTTTAGAATCTATGGAAATTAATAAACTGAAAAATACAGATATAATTCTGAATGACCAACTCGAGACAAACAGCTCCCCACTCCTCAACCTCTTCAGTTGAAGACTTAAAAAGGCAAACACATTGTAAACTATATCACTTGAGAAAGGCACTCTGCCGAAACAGCTGTAGTCACTTAGTTATAATAAATTCTGTGGAAGTATAGAAAACAAACGTTTTCAGTGTTTTATTATTAGATAAAATGAACTTCCATCAAGTAACGGTCGAATCCATCAATTAGAAAAATATACATTCAATTACCTATAATTCACTTTAATATAACATTAAAAGGTTTTCCAAAAAAAGAAGTTTATTCGATTTTTTATTAGCTTCAATTTTGGTAATAACAAACTTTTTGTAAAAACTTATTGTTTTCGAGTTATATTACGAAATAGTTATTTTCCTAACAAGTGCAGAAAGAAAGTCATACTTTTCCGCACGCGACTGAAGTTTGCCGAACGACGCGAAGCGGGAGTTCGGCAAGCAGTCGAGTGCGGAAAAGAGACTTTCTGCAAGCGTTAGGAACAATATTTTTTCTACAAGTCTTTAAAAAATGACCAAATCTTAATCAATTAATTTAATTAATATGAAAATACATACACAAATTAATTCTTTGTCAAGGTTGTCAAAACCAAAGTTTCAGCATAATTGGTTAGCATGACGACGATCTTGGTTTCCATGACGACGATTCAAAACCATTGTTATTGTCTACTGATTTGACTTTCCAATAGGTATTATTTTAAAATTATTTTATTTCATAGAATTCTCGCGTTAATTTCATTAAAACATGAACACAATAAGATATATTTGAAATAAATTAGTAAATAATATCCAAATATTAGTTTATTGCATGTATTATAATTACTTTAAGACCATATTAACATATTTAAATTAACACGCGTGCGGAAAAGTAAAACGCGTGCGGAAAGGTAACACGCGTGCGGAAAAGTAAAATTTTCTAAACTAAAATGCGTGCGCGAAAGTAGACATTTTTGCACGCTCGTAAAAAAACTGCTTTATAACATGCATTTTCGTCATGAAAAATCAAAATGTTTTATCTTTAATAACTCAAAAACTGTCGATTTATTTGAATAACTTCATATAAAAATTTTTATTTAGAATTGGTCCCTCTATCGATTTCTGGGGTTATTTTTATTAAATTAATTTCCACCCACAAGGGGTGGAATCCCCCCCCCCCCAGGATAAAAGAGCAAGTTGGCACCATATCATTTTTGTCCCTTGAAAATCTTCAGTGACTCATTTTAGCTCGTCGAGGCTTAATTCAAAAATTAAAATTAAAATGGTACTTTCGAAGACAATAATATAACCCATAAAAAGTAACGACTGGATACGATTTAAAAAAAAAACATAGTCTTCTTCTTCTTCTCCCTCTTTATAAGCAATTCTGCTTGTTCATAGGCGGATTGATACCTCTAAGGGGGTCTACCCCAAAATCCCGACAGCCAAAATCCCGACAGTCACAATCCCGACGGCCACAATCCCGACGGCCAAAATTCCGACACGCCAGAATCCCGACAGGCCAAAATCCCGACAGGCCAGAATTCCGACAGGTTTGATAAGTTTGTTTTTAATATATAATTACATTTATTTCTTGTTTTTTGTTTATGGCCATCTGCTTTATATATTTTGAAAAGGAAACTTTAAATGTTCAAAATGTAGTGATCGGAATTTTTACTTATGTCGGGATTTTGGCCTGTCGGTATTCTCGCGTGTCGGGATTCTGGCGTGTCGGGTCGGTGTTTTGGCCGTCGGGATTTTGGCTGTCGGGATTTTGGCTGTCGAGATTTTGGGCGGCACCGCTCTAAGGAAGGTTGTCACTCCATCTTTTGAGAGATCTGCCGATACTTTTTCTACCGATTGGTGATTTATCTCTTGCTATTTTGACCACACGTGTCTCCCCCATTCTGGTTTTGTGGATATTTCACTCTTTGTTTCTATTTAGTGTCCATTCGTTTATACACTGTACGTTACATTGCCTTCTAATGCCTTCCACTCCTCTTTCGATCTCTCAGCGTATTTCCTGAAATTCTTCCCAGTACTCTCATCTCTGCCGTTTCCAGTAGTCTTTGTGTTGTGGCTGTATCGGGTCTTGTTTCTGATGCATATGTCATTATTGGTCTTACACTGGCTTTATAAATTCTTAACTTCATCTCAGTGTTAATATGTCGGTTTCGCCATATAGTGTTATTAAGGCATCCTGTCTGCCATTCGCTTTTTGTATTTGATTTCTCAATTATTTGTCCAGGTTTCCGTAACTTGACTACGTAATTCCAAGGTATTTTACTTGCATTACTTGTTCAATACTGATACCATCAATTTCTATTTTACATCTGATTGGTTCTTTACTGATTACTATTGTTTTAGTTTTCTGAGATGGAATTGTCATATTGAATTTCTTTTGCTGTTATGTTAAATCTGTGGACTAATCTTTGCAGACTATCTTCATCTTGGGCTATCAATATTGCGTCGTCTGCGTAGCAGAGTATTTTTACTTCTTTGTTTCCCATTCTATTTCCTCTTTCCCATTATATATCCCCTAAAGAGCATTGGACTCAATGAGTCTCCCTGTCTTATTCCGCGGCCTATATCTATAGGTTCTGTAAGTTGTCCATCTATTCTGACTTCCATTTTGTTGTTTTGGTAGATGTTTTTAATAGTTTTCATGATATCTAGGGTAACTTCTCTATTATACAGAAGATGGATCACATCTTTGATGTATACTTAATCTGTCAAATGCTTTCTTCAAGTCAATCAGACGTACAAATGCTGGTATATTATACTCTAGTGATTTCTCAGTAAGTTGCTTTATGACGAATATTGCATCTGTACACGATCTTCCAGTACGAATTAGGGGTCGCCAACTTCTTGAAAATTTTAAGATCTTGTCTTGATTTCAAGACAAGATCAAGACAAGAAGTAATTTTAGATTTCAAGACAAGACAAGAAATTTTATGTCAATACCAAAATTTCTTGTCAAGAAAACAAGAAATCTTGAAATATCTTGACTAATAATGAAAACTCTAAAACGTATTTATTTGTGAAAAAGATAACATTATTTTGACATAACATAACATATTTTAATTTATTGAACACTTTTTTTTTCTAAATCGATTTGCAAATATGTAAATTAAAACTAATAATTAATGCTTACCTAATCCTGTTGAAAATAAAATTGCAAACTAGATTTTATTTTAAATAACAAATTTAGCACCTTTTTGAAATCGGAATTGAGAGCCAGATAACACTTCTCATGGAGTCAACACCCAGCCGATTTCTTGGCTTTGTTCTTGTTAAAGCTGCGCTTGAAAATATTCTATCCGTAGGTGCAGATGTTGCTGGCGTTTCCAGAAAATCCTTGGCCATTTTCGATTATGACGGATAGATATTTTCGTGTCTTCTCCACCAATCAAGTATATTCTCAGAATCGTCTGACCTATACTAAATTTACATTCAAGATGCAGTAGAAATAAACAAACCAAGACACGTTCAATGCTACTAAGAGCACTCCCGTATCATAATTTACAATGGATAAACTTTGGAAAACATGATTTGGGATTTACAATGTACACATTGTAAATTATGATTCGGGAGTGCTCCTAGTAGCATTTAACGTGTCTTAGTTTGTTTATTTCTACTGCATCTTGATTGTAAATTTAGTAAAGGGCCGTTTATGTATTTTTCAATTTCATACTTCAAAGATTGTTGGTTATCATTATCACCTTTCTAAATAATATCTAAATCAAGTTCGTTATCTTCTTTTTTCAGACGAAGTGCTGGCTCTGGTATTGGATTATGTAAATCATTCTGCGATTTATTACAGTAGTCAGTTTTAACTATTTCTTCAAATTTTTGTACTGCCTCTGATTGTAGAAGCTTTCCCCAAGATGAAGAGGAAAATGCCTCTACTTTATGCCTCTACTTTATGCCGAGGATCCAAAATTAGAACCATACAGTATATAGTATAGTATAGTTGATCCAAAAGATGGCATAACCCAGACATCCAAAGTGAAAGTTATCCTTCAACACCAAATTGTTCTATATGGTCCACACAATGTCCAGAAAAAAGTCACACCATTTTGAGCATCGGGTTTGGGGGGGGAGGGGGGAGAAATCGGTAAATTCGTAGTTTTTTTAAGTTTTTCGCCAATATTTCTAAAACTATGCGGTTTAGCATGAACAACCCTCTATACAAAATTGGTCTACATTAAATTTAAATAAAAAAGGCCCTATGCATAATATTTCTAAAATGAATCGTTCCAAACTGGTCCAAAAAAAGGCCTAACCCAAACATCCAAAGTAAAAGTTTTCCTCCAACACCAAAATGTTCTATATGGTTCACATATTGTTCAGTAAAAAGTTACTAGTAAAGTAGTTCAGTAAAAAAGTATTTTGAGCGTCCGGTTTGGGAGGGAGATGGGAGAGAAGCCGGTAAATTAGTAGTTTTTTTACGTTTTTCGTCAATATTTCTAAAACTATGCTTTAGCGTAAACAATGTTATATACAAAAATGTTCTACATGAAATTTAAAACAAAAAATGTTCTATACATAATTGTTATAAAAAAATCAACGGTTCCAGAGTTACGGAGGGTGAAAGTCGAGGTTTTCGATACTTTTTATATTTTTTTGGCAATATTTATGATATAACTATACCAAAAACCCAGACATCCAAAGTGAAAGTTACCCTCCAACACCAAATTGTTCTATATGGTCCACATAATGTTCAGAAAAAAGTCACACCATTTTGAGCGTCGGGTTTGGGAGGAGAGGGGGGAGAAATCGGTAGATATAAAAAGGATCGAAAACCTCCACTTTTCACCCTCCGTAACTCTGGAACCGTTGATTTTATAACAATTATGTATAGAACCTTTTTTGTTTTAAATTTTATGTAGAACATTTTGTATAGAACATTCCTTACGCTAAATCATAGTTTTAGAAATATTGACGAAAAACGTAAGAAAAACTACTAATTTACCGACTTCTCCCCCATCTCCCCCCCAAACCGGACGTTCAAAATGGTGTAACTTTTTACTGAACAATATGTGGACCATATAGAACAATTTGGTGTTGACAGAAAACTTTTACTTTGGATGTCTGGGTTAGGCCTTTTTTTGGACCAATTATACTATACTACCTCCGTAACTTTGGAACCGTTCATTTTAGAAGGGTTATGCATAGGGCCTTTTTTATTTCAAATTTAATGTAGAACAATTTTCTGTAGAGGGTTGTTCATGCTAAACCGCTTAGTTTTAGAAATATTGACGAAAAACGTAAAAAACTACGAATTTGTAGATTTCTCCCCCCCTTTCCCCCCCCCCCCAAACCCGACGCTCAAAATGGTGTGACTTTTTTCTGAACATTATGTGGACCATATAGAACAATTTGGTGTTGGAGGATAACTTTCACTTTGGATGTCTGGGTTTGGGTCTAACTATACCACTAATAATATAAAATTAGTTTTATTATAGTTTTTTAGTATTTTTCTCTCGCAGCTTGAATGCAGTAACGTCTCTCTATCAATTTTATTATTAAGTTCATGAGCCCAATATTTCTAGTTTATCTAAAAGTAAGTTTACTCCAATTACCACCAATGGAACTGTGCAATATTTTGCCCTTCGAGTATTGAAGAAAGTGTTTTAAAGCTTCTCAGATGCTGACAAAATTTACTCATCAGAACCCATTCTTCATCGAATATTTTGCAATTATTTAGATTTTTGATGTTGTCGCAAAATAAAGTTAAAACATTTTTACACTTAAACACCATGTTGGCATCTTGAAAATTGAATGCCACTTTGTAGACACATCTAATTTTGGCATAGTCATTTAGTCATCTTACCCTGAGTTTTTGATATTTTTTGACAAGATGTTTAATTTGACCTACAGGAGAGTTGAAATCCAAAGCAGTATCATTTATATCATTTTCTTCTTCGATCTTATCCTCCAAATAATCAAAATCCTTTTCGATGTCGACATTGTTATGATTTGGTTCAATCATTTTTATGAAATCCTGGACATCCAAGTTAAGAATATGTGCGAAACATACAAAATACTTATTTTAAGCATGCAACTACAAATCAAATTTGGCGTTCGTCAAGGAAACAAATGCAGATCGGGAACTCCCCCCTAGTGGCAGTGGAGACCGTGTTAGCAAGCAACGCAATAAAAAGGTCGCCGGGGAATCACCGGACCGGGTAATCAAGAAATTTCAAGATCTTGAAATTTTTTGAGTCAAGACAAGATATAAGATGTCAAGAAAACGTCAAGACAAGATTTTTTTAAATTTCTTGATTTTTTCTCAAGACAAGACAAGAAGTTGTTGTCAAGACAAGAATTCTTGTCTTGTCGACCTCTAAGTACGAAAACCCTGTTGTTCATCCGCTAAACTTATCCTTAAAAAAATAGTAACGCAACAATATTCAACTTACCTTTTCTTTACTAGATAACCTTTCGGAAGCGAGAGTGCCATAAATGCTTCCAGCTGTGTCAACTTGTTTGGCGTATGAAGAGTCAGCATAGGCGTGAAAACAGCATCTTACTAAAGCGTTGGCAGCAACTTCTCTTTTGCAGATAAAAGCGTGACACTCGAGGACTTTTATCCCAGTCGTTCTTCTTAAAATGGCAGCAAAAAGCGGGGGATGCGTAGGATTAGGCGTGCGAGCGAAAGGTGAGTCTAAGGGCAAAAAACGAGGATTTGGACTGTGAAGAGTATTCTTTTCTGGCACCAAAACATATCTGAAACAATCAAGAAGAAAACTAGGAAAAAGAATAACAAATGTAGTATAAGAACTTTGGTAAAGTATGCCATTACATTAAAATGCTAGTAAAGAATTTTTTAAAATCATGGAAGCAAACAAAAATATTTAAAGTATGCTATCGAGAGGCACGTATCCATTTCGTTGGAGCTCCGTGTAGCTGGAGTACGTATCAATGGATACGTATCAAAATAACATACATGAATAAACATGTTCATTTTTCAACAAAAAAAAAAACAAATTTTTAGACGGTTTTTTGTAAATAAGTCAAAAAGTAAGTATTTTATAAAAAAAAACATTCTTCGCAAAAATATAGCCAATAAAAAATTGAAAAAAACGATGTATGTATGAGATTCCTAGACTCAGTAAAAGAAGAGTTGTAACTAGTGAAAAATAGGTTCATACTCGCCAAATTCCAAATCGAATAGTTTAACGTGAAATAACCAAAAAAATAAAGCACTTTTTGAGGAAAACTCATTACAACTTTTTTGAAGTCTTTAAAAAAATCTTTATTTTTTTTAGTTTCTAGCATTAAAAGTAAGGAAGTTACACTCAAAATGAAGTTGGTCCGTTTTTGGTAAAAAAAATCGTGAAAATCACTCCCTAATTAGCATCCCAAATGAAATTAATCGTTACCACTCCACAAGTTGCTTTACTCATGTATGTATTGTTTGTATGATCTATAAGTTTCATCGGTTCAATATATGATATACACTATTATAAGCTTTAAGTGCTGCTTATTTTTGAAGGGACTGTAGTTGAAAGGGCTTGAACTAGTCACTAATCACGAGTGTATGCAAATTTTGAACAGTCATATCTTAACCAATATTTGTCTTACAGAAAAACAAAAAATCCAAAATATTCAGAAATGCAAAACCTACATTTTTTTACTGTTTCTGATTTCGGTATAACTAATAAATTTTAAGTTATTTTGAAAAAAAGAATTTTTTTAAAATTTAAAAATTAAAAAATATTAATTTAAAACCAAATTTACAAAATACAGATCATATAAATAATACATAAGTAAAGTAACTTGTGAAGCGGTAACGATTAATTTGATTTAAGGTGCTAATTAAGGGGTGATTTTCCCGAATTTTTTGACAAAAAAAAGGGAGCAAGAAAAAGAAACTTTTTTAAACTAAAATAATTTTAAAAAGTTGTAATGAGCTTTGCCCAAAAGTGCATAATTTTTTGGTTATTCCACGTTGAAACATTCGCTTTAAAATTTGACGAATATGAACCAATTTTTCATTAGCTACAACTTTGCTTCTACTAGGTCTAGAGAGTTCATACATACACCATTTTTTTAACTTATTTATAAGCTATATTTTCGCTAAGAATATTTTTTTGATAAAATCTTTTTTTTGAGTTATTTCCAAAAAAAAAACTTCTAAAAACGTGTTTTTTGCTGAAAAATGGTTTACTTTATAATTAGAGACCGGAATGAATGCAAGAGAAAACAGAGCAAATAGTCGCATATATATGCACAAAATTGACGCAGATATTCAAAAATTTATAAAATATATGCGTAATAATGCGTAAAATCATATAATAATAGTAATTTAAAATGACTTAATAGTATTTAACAAGTCGTGTTTTTTATATAGACTAACACTGCAGTAAGATTGAAATAAAATTTTGCATTTGTTTATTTTTGTATTCAAAATAACAATATTTTCAGAAGTATAATAACCATACATATACCCTATTCCACGAATATACGACTGTGTTGGATTATTTCGACAACGAATATTTTATTGTGCAAAATATGAAGAACGAAAATAAATTGCAAATTATATTGCTGCTTATTGGAATAATTATTATTAGAGCCATTTACTTTCGTACATCTTATGTTGCACACTGAAATATTCATTGTCGCGATAATCCAAAACAGTCGTATGTTGGTGGAATGAACCATACGTACGTAGTAGATAAGCAATTTTACAAACTAGTGTTATCGATATCAAAACAATTGACAATAATTTGTTTTTAACAATTTGCAATTAAAATATTATGCTTTATCTGTGTATAAATGTTTATACATCGAAAAGCTTCTATCTACATAAACAAAAGTTATTTATGCATTTTTCAACCTGTTTATTAGGGTGGGCCGAAAAAATATTTTTTTATCCGATCGAAACGGGGTAGGTTTTAAAAGTTGCATTTGGGATCCTAAAAGAAAACTGCAAAATACTTTTGCTGAAAAAAAATATCTTCAGTCTGCGCATTTGACTTAAAATTTCAGTTTTTTTGGTAAAAAGTAACTTTTTGGAAATAATTTTGTACACATTAAGAAATGAGATAGAATGACCGGGTAGCGTTATATATGTTTGTTAACACTAATAGAAAAACCCCAAACAGTTTCATTTGTCTTATGCAACATCTTCAGTGTGCGCAAGAACCACCAATTTACATGATTTTAAAGTTAAATACAATATTTTTATACCACTTACCTTTTCTAATATTTGAAGTCTAGTTGTTTTGAAAAGTCTACAGTCAACTTTTTTCTGTACATTTATCGAGGAAAATATATCACCATTTATGCAACTCTTCGCTAGTTCATAATGAACTACCCAGGACTCACCACGAGGAGGTGGTTGCATGTCGAGTCCCACTCGTGCCCTCCCTTCCATCCAACCATGAAAGCACGTTGTTCTTTTTGCTTAGGCTTTGAACTCTTTCTTAGAGTCAAACTTAGGCCGCATTGCTCTTTCAAATAGTCTAGTTCTGATTATTTCATCCCTTTTCTTTTCATCGCACAAACAAAGTAGATTTGAGTATGGATCAGAAATATTTATACGACATATGCAGAATAGTTACTAAAGGAGAATCACCACCAGGATTTTGGGATAGAAGTCCTGGAAAGTTGAATCATGCACGGTGGGTGACAACTGCCAATCGTGTACTCCGATTGTACATTGCATCTAGTTCACCATCAGATCAGTTGAAAGATTTAGCCAAATATGTTGCCTTAGTTTATGCTCCAAGCTGGTTCACTATCAAATGCAATCACAAACTGAAGGATGGTTCAAGCAACCTTTGGAAAATGCTGGACTTTTCATCATATATGTCACACGAACAAAAGAAAGTGATTCATAAGTGCATTAAAAATAATGCATACTTCGCACACCCCGAAAATATGCTTGTGCCAATGCTCTACGATGACAAGGAACACATTCGTCAGCTTGCGGTGGGACGAATATTAAAAGCCAGAAGAAAAAACGACAGAGAAAGAGTTCGAATTTTTGAAATTCCTAAAATAAATTTTTCTGCCAAAGAATACGTAGATTTAATTGAATGGGAGTTTATGGATGTAACTGAGCCCCCTGTTACCATGCATCTATCAGAAGAGGACCTCAACAGAATATTGATTGACGGCGTGTCAGATATTATTGCAGAAGGTGTGCTGGGAAAATTACCGACACATACTCAAGCTGTTGAAAGAGCAGTAAAAGAAGTCACACGATCAGCACTATAAGTGTGCGATGAAAAGAAAAGGGATGAAATAATCAGAACTAGACTATTTGACAGAGCAATACGGCCTAAGTTTGACTCTAAGAAAGAGTTCAAAGCCTAAGCAAAAAGAACAACGTGCTCTCATGGTTGGGTGGAAGGGAGGGCACGGGTGGGACTCGACATGCAACCACCTCCTCGTGGTGAGTCCTGGATAGTTCATTATGAACTAGCGAAGAGTTGCATAAATAATGATAAATTTTCGTCGATAAATGTACAGAAAAAAGCTGACTGTAGACTTTTCAAAACAACTAGACTTCAAATATTAGAAAAGGTAAGTGTTATAAAAATATTGTATTTAACCTTAAAATCACGTAAATTGGTGGTTCTTGCGCACACTGAAGATGTTGCATAAGTCAAATGAAACTGTTTGGGGTTATTCTATTAGTGTTAACAAACATATATAACGCTACCCGGTCATTCTATGTCATTTCTTAATGTGTACAAAATTATTTCCAAAAAGTTACTTTTTACCAAAAAAACTGAAATTTTAAGTCAAATGCGCAAACTGAAGATATTTTTTTTCAGCAAAAATATTTTGCAGTTTTCTTTTAGGACCCCAAATGCAACTTTTAAAACCTACCCCGTTTCGATCGGATAAAAAAATATTTTTTCGGCCCACCCTACTGTTTATGTTGGAAGGCAATAGTTCAAAATCTGGTAAAAGGTTTAACAAGATCACCTAATGCACTATCGCAGCTTTTTTCCAAAATATAAAATCCTGAGTTTTTGTTTAAAACTAGTTGGCTATGACATTAAATTTGCTTAAATATTTGACATCATACTATTTTTATAGTTCCAGTTGCTTTTTTACCATTACCAATATGAATTTTTCTAATGAGGAACTGATTAAAATGGTGTTTGTGCTAGGAGAGCATAACAAAAATGTACTACTACCAATAAGAATTTTTCATCAATAATTCCCTGATAAACAATTACGAAGATAAACTTTTGAAAGTATACTAGAACGGTTTCAACGGACGGGACATTTAGATTACGATAAATCTGATCCAACAAAAACTATTGTAAGTGAAAAAAAGGAAGTAAATGTAATCCTTAGTGTCACTGAGGATCTGCATATTAGTACGGCCGTTCTTATAATCCGTGTCTAAAAAAACTCAGAAAATAATCATTCCGAGTTTCGACCAACCTTGTATCCTAAAATTAAACATTTCGCCATATTAATAGTGTTTAACAATAGTAGTCTATATTAAAAATCGTTTGAACATAAATAGAAATTTTGAAGCCAAAACACTACAATTTTCAGGGTGTTAATGTTGCTACGAAATTAACAAAAAACGTAATTATCTTTTAAGCTACCTCGTATAATATTACAAAACCCAATATTCTAAGAAAGAAGACATCGAGGAGAATCCAAAAATGTAAAAATATATAGGGTGTTCCGTTTAAAAAAAAAAACAAGTTTGTGTTACCCTATCAATACGGGTGGCCCTGTATATTTGAAAATATTTTTAAGTAATGGTTCTATCTGTGCCCCAACTTTTACCTAAATAACTTTTGTTCGTATCGTTTACGACAAACGAGGTAGTGGGCTTTGTCACAGTAATGCCCCACCCTGTATGTATGTATTGTTACTCTAGCCAACAATTTCAAAAGTTAGTGATATTGAAATAATTATAAGAGCAATAATAATTATTGATGTTTGTTACTTTGTACTATGTAATGGTAATAAAAGGGCCTAGCCTGGTAAGATGATGAAAACTGCCCCCAACTCGATTCGAATTCCATATAGGTCACCGTTTAGCATATATAGTGAAACCCACTTTCTGAAATTTTTAGCCCCCTAGGTGGTCATGTGACCCACCTAGATCCTGATTAGGGTTTCTATGTTTTTATTTTTTATCTCGGCCGCATCGAGAACTAACGAAAAACTTTAAATAAAAAAGTTGCAAGCTTTAAAAAGATCTGTCCGAAAAAATTTCTTTTTTTAATTTTTGGCGGGAAATTTATTTTGGCGGAAAACATTCGTTTTCATGAAAAAAATATATGACGTGTATTTTTGCATAATGTTTCACCTTGAGTTTTTTCAAATTTTTAAAATTTGTGAAACGCACCTTTAAAAATAAAAAACCGCATTTTTTCGGTTTTTCTTTCGTTTTTTATACAATTTTATACATATTTTTCAAAAAAGGTAACACCGTCACTATAATAGGTAAAGAACTGAAAAATAATTGGGGTTTGTTTAATAAATTTTTTTTGTAATGCCATCCATTTTCAAGATACAAAAATTTTCGTTGAAGAAAACAAAATATTACACATTTTTTACGATTTTGCCGAATCTACTGGCAACATTGTAATAAAATTTGGCAAGTTTTAAGAGGTAGTTGTGCATTTTTTGACATACAATTAAGAATTTTCTATTTATCATTGGCGCGCATAGGGCTAATAGTCTGAACTTTTTAAAGAAAAAAGATAGTACGCCACTGACATATTTCAAGTTAACAATCGTTTTTGAATTCCTCGTTCAATTTGTGACAAAAAATCTATTTTCCTATTTTTTCATACGACGCGCCATTTTTATTCAAAAAAATAAAACATCTTAACCCTTACAAAGTATTCGAACTTCTAGTAGTTTCTACATCTACATACATAAAACTCGTACATCCATTATAAAAACTAATTCGAATACTTTGGAAGCATTAAGATCTTTTATTTTTTGCAGCACAACGGCGCGTCGTATGAAAAAATGAGAAGATAGTTTTTTATCGCAAATTGAACGAAGAATTCAAAAATTATTGTTAATTTGAAATATGTCAGTGGCGTACTATCTTTTTTTTTTTAAGTTCAGACCATTACCACTATGCGGGCCAATGATGAATATCAAATCCTTAATTGTATGTCAAAACATGCACAATAACTACCTCTTAAAACCCGCAAAGTTTTATTACAATGTTGCCAGTAGTTTCGGCAAAATCGTAAAAAATGTGTAAAATTTTGTTTTCTTCAACGCCCTGTATCTTGAAAATGGATGGCGTTACAAATTTTTTTTATTAAGCAAACCCCAATTATTTTTCAGTTTTTTAGCTATTAGAGTGACGGTGTTACCTTTTTTGAAAAATATGTATAAAATTGTATCAAAAAACGAAAAAAAAAAACGAAAAAATACGGTTATTTATTTTTTAAGGTGCGTTTCACTAATTTTAAAAATTTGAAAAAATTCAAGGTGAAACATTATGCAAAAATACACGTTATATATTTTTTTCGTGAAAACGAATGTCTTAGTTATTTTTTTATACTCATTTAAAATTTTAAAATCGGTCTAAAACTTAAATTTCCCGCCAAAAATAAAAAAAATCGGGTAGAACTTTTTAAAGCTTACAACTTTTTTATTTAAAGTTTTTCGCTAGTTCTCGATGCGGCTGAGATAAAAAATAAAAACATAAAAACCCTAATTAGGCTCTAGGTGGGTCACATGACCACCTAGGGTGCTAAAAATTTCGGAAAGTGAGTTTCACTATATATGCTAAACGGTGTCCTATATGGAATTCGAATCGAGTTGGGGGCAGTTTTCATCATCTTACCCGGCTAGGCCCTTTCTTTATAACTTACCTAACGGCAGCACAATAATGCAAGCTCTCAATTGGGAAAAACCTCGTTATTTTCTTATGATTTTCATCCACGTTTTCTAATAGAATTCCGTTCGACCACACGCTTAACCAAGAATCGATCCCCTTGGCTCCGGTTGCTCCTTGATCAGGATAAAGCTCTTGTAGAGGTTCTTGGATTCCTTGTAAACCATCCTTGGTTTGTTGTGGCACGCTGGAACCAAGGTAAAGAACTCGACACCGACAGATTGGAGTTGACTCAGACATATTGAAAATATGTGGATTGAAGAATATTGTGAAATTAAGTTAGACTGGATTTGTGCACATTGATATCATTTTAGGGTGGTAATACCTGAAACAAAATTTAATATTAATAGTAATATAATAAGTAGTAATACTGATATATCAGCGGGCCCTGGTTACAGTTGGGATGCGGGCCCGCCTGTCCAATAAAACCACACATTGTATATCAAAAGTTTTTTAAACATTGAATATAAATCACCACATATCATAAAATGCATCATACATTTTTTATAAAAACTCAAGCTATTTATAGTTCATTTTACTCACAGTTTTTGATTGACATGAAATTTGGCATTAACATAGTAGCTAACATGTCAAAGAAAAAAATTATATTGTGCCGATGTGTGATTTTGTCCGGGGGTGAGTTTCACCCCTTCTCGGGGGTGAAAAACACACGTTCAAGATAAGTCCGGAATTTAATAAACTTAACTAATTCTAAGCAACTTTAGTTCCATAAATTGTTTTCACTAGTCAATACTTTTTGAGTTATTTGTGAGTGAATATGTTCATTTTTCAACAAAAAAATTACATTTCTAGACGGATTTTCGGAAATATCAAAAAGTCCTTTGTATACCCAGTAGGAGCAGAGTCGTAGGTAATGAAAAGTAGGTTCTTATTCGTCAAATTCCAAATCTAATATTTTAACTCATCACACCTTTTTTAAAGTGTTTAAAAAGCTGAATTTCTGTTTTTTTTTAAGTTTCTAGCATCAAAAATAAACAAGGTACGCTCAAAACAAAGTTGGTCCCTTTTCTTTGTAAAAAAAACGTAAAAACCACCACCTAATTAGCATCTCAAATGAAACTAATCGTTACCGCTTCAAAAGTTACTTGACTTGCCTATGTATTGTTTATATGATCTGTAAGTTTTATCGGTTCAAAGATCTCATTTTTGAAAAAAATTGATTGAATAAAAATTGTTTTTTAATTATGAAATTTTTTTTTAAATAACTTAAAAATTATTGGTGATATTAAAAATCTCAACCAGTGAACAAATATAGGTTTTGCTATCGTAAATATTTTGAACTTTTTGTTTTCCTGAGAACAAAAATTGGTTAAGGTAGGGCTATTCAAAATTTGTGTACACTCGTTTAGCCCATTTAACTACAGCCTTTTCAAAAATAAGCAATGTGAAGCAATGAATCTTACAGATCTTATAAAAAATACATAAATAAGCTAATTTGTGAAGCGGTAACGATTAATTTCATTCCACACCCTAATTAGAGGGTGATTTTCACGATTTTTGTTACCAACAAAAAAAAGGGACCAACAATATTTTGATCGTAACTTACTTAATTTTCATGTTAGAAACTTTTTTAAAAAAGCAAAATAAAGCTTTTTTAAATAATTAAAAAAGAAGTTAAAATCAGTCTACCCGCGAAAATTGCTAGATTTTTTGGTTACTTCTCGTTGAAATATTCAATTTGGAATTTGACGAGTAAGAACTTACTTTTTATTAGCTACAACTCTGCTTCTATATACGGGTCTACAGTCTTTATATTATATATTCCATTTATTTCACTTTTTTATAAACTATATTTTTGCTAAGAGTATTTTTTTAATAAAATACCTACTTTTGCGAAAAAGCGCCTGAAAATGTGTTTTTTTTATTTCGCAAATAACTCGAAAAGTATTGACTAGTGAAAACAATCTATGGAACTAAAGTTGCTTAGAATTAGTTAGTTTATTAAATTCGGGACTTATCTTGAACGTATATTTTTTCACCCCGAGAAAGGGCGAAAGTTACTCCCTGGGCAAAAGCACACATCGGCATAATATCACTTTTTTTCTTTGACTTATTAGCTATGTGTATGCCAAATTTCATGTCTATGCAAGCCGTTCTTTAAATTTTTTTGATTTGAAGGTTATGCAATATTTTACCGTGAGTGAATGGACATTAAAGCAATAAATTAATATTAATCCTATCGTTTTTCATACTAACATGACTGATCACTTTAGGCCAGCCGTTTTTATAAATAATAAAACTGAAAAATTTTCTACATCTAAATCTCCAATCATAATAAATTAAAAACCAATACCGGAAAACTACTACAGCTTTTAAAAATAAACATTGGAATGAAATTTTTATATCAACAAAATAGATTCTCAAATTGCATATGATACATTTATTTTAATAAGTTAAATAATTACATACAAATTTCTAGGGAGATAAAACCCTTACATAAAAAAATATCAAAAAAACCTTGGATCGGTGAAGTTGATATCAATAAAACGACAAGATTTTCTTAAAAATAAATTAGTGTCTATATTTTGATCCTTATTATCCTTACCACTATAATTGTCTTTATTTATGCAGTGTTATGATGGTGCTATAAATACGAACAAAAGGAGCATCGAGCATCTTGGGATTATTTTTATGATCCACTGTATAAAACTTGCATTGAATATCTGTTTCCGAATTACTGTTACTGCAACTTTGCAGTTTACAACTTTACTCATGGATCAGATCAAGTGTTTGTGTTAGCACGTGTTTAGGCAGGCACCGGCGGTTATTCTTTAAACAGGTAGTGTTGAGACAAGTGCTTTGTTTAGCAAGTAAAACGAAGGAACCTTACAATAGCGTTCTCTGTGTTTCATAATAAATTCGGTTTTAAAATTTTTTGACGAATAGGAATTTTTTTTTATTTATAAATACCTACACAAAAATTAAAATGTATTAAGCAGTTACATTTCGTAGTGTGTACTTGTGTAGTTCAAAATGTCCTAAACAAATTAGAAACAAAAGAAGCAAAAAGCGCGTTAGAGCGGGACCGGCGGGGCCCGGGCCCTGGTTCCATGGAACCCGCGGAACCATGCTCAGTACACCACTGGTTTTTATAATATTCATGTAACATCTTTTGTTTATATATAAATATTTTTTTATTAAAATGAAAACCTTGAATTTGCACCAATCTTTGAATATTGTAAAATAAATATGAAAAACGTGACTTCATAAAAAAGAAGATATCACAAGAATAAGTACAAAACTATAAAAGATACAAAAAAATTGCTAGATAACAAAAAGTTGGGAGTTTTTACAAAAAATACTGTTATATCGCAAATTTTGCGTATCTTCGGTAGTTTTGTGTAAGCAAATTTGAAATAGCAAGAGTATGGTGGTTTCTTCTTGCGAAAAAATTACTAACCGACCCTATTTTCATCATAACTACCTTATTTCATATGCTACAGAGTTCTACAAAGTCTAATTTTAAAGCTTTTTATATTACTTTTATACTTTAAAACATTATCTTCTTATTATAGTTCCATGACCGTTATCGATCGTTGGATATCATGTTGGCTACCATATTCGCTATCGTGATTTTATTGACAGCAGCTCTGAATAACGATGTAGTAGATTTTCCATACCATTGCCTTAGATTTTTCAGCCATGATGTTCTTCTTCTACCAGGTCCACGTTTACCTTGGATCTTTCCCTGAATGATCAGTTGTAAAATATATTTTTCAGGGTGTTTCATAATGTGACCGAAGTATTCCAGCTTGCGTCTCATTATTATATTGAGCAGTTGTGTTGTTTTGTCCAGCCATCTACGTCGTCTGTATACCCACATCTCAAAGGCTGTCAAGAGTTTAAGCACAACTGTTTACAATTATTTAGAAGTTACCTCTCTGAGAGACAACGGGTAGTAAGGATATCCGAAGTAATAAGCGAGCAAAGAAGGTATAACATATGGAGTGCCACAGGGAACAGTATTGGGTCCTGTCCTGTTTAATCTATATATAAATGGATTATTTTCACTGCAGAGTACAGGGCATATAATTGGGTTTGCTGATGATACTGCTATTATATATGATGCTGAGTACTGGTATGACTTAAAAACAAAAGCAGAATATGATCTAAAACTAATAAAAGAATGGTTTGACTACAAAATACTAACAGTAAATTTTAAGAAAACTGTTTATCTACCAATATTTAACTCTAACTTGACCACTGATCTTTTCAAACCCCTTCAAATATCACTTAATAAACAAAAATTTTTATATTAAACCTGTAACAAATGTTAAATATCTAGGTGTTTTAATAGACACACATCTAAAATGGGACTGTCACATTAAATATATAATCAAAAAGCTACAGTTTATCCCATATAAATTTAAACATCTCAAAAAACACACACCTAATATATACCTCGCACACTATATTACGGACTAGTAGAAAGTCATCTCCGTTATGGTATACTGGCTTGGGGAAGCGCCCTGAAAACACACATTCTCCCACTAGAAATTATACAAAGAAGATTTTTGAAAATTATTATGTCTAACCATACACTTACTCTACAGATAGATTATATAGAGAGAGTAATATATTTGACTTGAAACAGTTATACTTTCTTTGTGTGTCTTCAAAATATCACACCATGAAAACAGACAGCAATCACATGAACATGATACTAGAAACAAACACCTCTATATTGTCCCGAAAATGACAAAGTCCTTCTGCCAAAGAAGTTTTTTATTTCTAGCCCCGAAAATATACAATCATATCCTCAGTGATATTAAAAATACTGAGAATGTTCTTCTTTTTAAAAAGAAATTAAAATCATTTTTGATGGAACAGACAAGAAATTTTTGTGACATTATTGTAGCTTAAATTTACATACCTTAAAAACAAAAAAAAATAAACTCCAGAGTCATATCACTACCTACCACTTTTTATAAAATTTTAATAGTTAGATTATTCGCTTTCGCTTATATTTCAAATTTTATATTGTTTCAAACTGATTTATTTCGCTTATTTTGTTTATCAGATTTAAGGTGAAACAGTAGCGATCAACAGGTAGCGAAAACGCGTTCCAAGATTGCAGCTGTAATTTTGAATATTTTTTCGAGATATTTGGCACACGTATTCGTAATATAATAAAGAATGGCGGTACAGAGCCCAATTTGAAAAATATATTAATACAGTAAAACCTCGATAGAACGGACCTCTATTTAACGGACTTCGGATATAACGGACAAAAAATCCGATCAAATGTTAACAAATTTTGCATGCAAAAAAATATAAAAAATCTGATTCTGGAAGAAAAATCAACAAGTACAGGATTTTGGCACAGTATAATTGTTGTCAAATCTGGTAAACCTAGAGTTGTTAAAGATATATAATGCATCATCTTCTCGTTTCATATTATACCTCTAATAAGGCATGGTTCACCATAGATATTTTCAAAAACTGATTTTTTAAAGAATTTGTACCTGCAGTGAAAAAATTTCAACAAAAGGAACAGGAAATACCGCCAAATAGGTGAAATGTTTATTGATTTTAGACTAACGCTCCTGCTTATCTCCCTAAAAATATTCGACATTCAGAAGATGGCAACTTTGATTGTATGTTTTTACCAAAACATACATCGCTTATTCAACCCATAGACCAGTGAATAATTTTGGCAACCAAACGAGAATATTGTATAAAGTTTTTAGATGAAGTAGATAAAGTAAAAAAAAGCAAACAAAACTTAATAATACCTACCTTTTTAATGTACAGATGTGTATACTGTATCTAATTACAGCAGGTACATATTTTCAAAATTAATTTTTTTATTGATTTTGATTGACCTATTTATATATAACGGACTTTCGGCTTTAACGGACATCCCGTCCCCCCTATTAGTCCGTTATATCGAGGTTTTACTGTATGTGGAAATTACTCTGTAATTAAATACAATATTAAAAAAACCAGCCTGTACCGCCAATAAGAAGAACAAAAAAATACACTTTCTTCAAATAAACTTTTTTATCCGATGCCTAGATTTTGTGTCATTTTGGAACTACTAATGAAATAAAAAATTTTAGTAGTTCCAAAATGACACAAAATCTAGGCATCGGATAAAAAAGTTTATTTGAAGAAAGTGTATTTTTTTGTTCTTCTTAATGGCGGTACAGGCTCGTTTTTTAATATTGTATTTAATTACAGAGTAATTTCCACATATTAATATATTTTTCAAATTGGGCTCTGTACCGCCATTCTTTATTATATTACGAATACGTGTGCCAAATATCTCGAAAAAATATTGAAAATTACAGCCGCAATCTTGGAACGCGTTTTTGCTACCTGTTGATCGCTACGGTTTCCTCTTAATGAAACATGCGTATCTACACCATTCTTCAAAATATTACTAACTAATTGAGCCATACATAATTGTTTCTTTAAAAAAAATTAATTGTTCGTGCTTTAGTGTCATGTGTAGTGTGTGTGTTGAGTAAGTGTCTTGTTACTTTGCAAAGTCGACGTCATTGTCTTTGTAAAGAGACGCTAATTGTATCCGAACGTCTGCGGTCCCTCCGACGAGTACCGATCCCACAAGGACAGAAACTATTTTCATTTATTAATTTATAATAAACGAAAAATTTCTGACCCTGGTGAGATTCGAACTCACTGCGATTCGGACCTTTCGGTCCAAAGGTAGGCGCTCTTACCACTGAGCCACAGAGGGGGTATTTATTTTCATTAGGGAGGGAGTTTTTATTAATATTATTATTTAATCTACGTATCATATTTACCAAAACATAACTAGGGGAGTGCATTTAGATTTTCACTTCGGAAAAAATCAAACAAGATAAAACTTTTTGTAATTTCATTAAAAAATGTTTAATAAACAACATATCAAAAAGTTCTACTCGAGAAGTGGGTGCTTCATTTTTTATTAAACAAATGAACAGCGAAGTTAGATGTTTTTTTAAATAACTCCGTAAATATAATTATTGGAAAAAAACTGACTTGACCATTGAAAAATTCAGAAAAATTTACAAAAAAAACCTTTTATAAAGATTTTTCTAAAATTAAATATGTAGCTTCTGTAATTTTTTATTTATAACGCTAAAGTCACCCTTCACACACACATTGGCGCACTGTAAACTAGCGTTGGAAGAAGTGCACGGTTGAATTTTTTTAATGTAATTCTTTAACTAATTGATCAAAAGAAAATTTACAAATTGGATATGAAAGAAGATGAAATAAGCTATCTTATGGTTGTAATAAAAAGAAATAATATGTATGGACATAAGTACGGTGTGGGCTGAAAGTGAGCCTTACATGAATTTTGTTTAAAAATGATTTAAAAATGTGTAACTAATACAATTTTACTTACAAAACTCTCAAATTTGCACAACTTACCTCTCAATCATCTAACTAAACGATGTTTCATTAAAAAAAAAATCTCAAAAATTTAATTCAAATAATACGATGTCTCAAAAAATGTAATTTTTGAAAACTTCGTAGTTTTACAGAATTCCCACCACTTTAAGACGGTATTACTCAAGTTTGAATATATATATATATATATAATACAATTTTTTTGCTATTTTTTTAAAGATTGGGATGTAGTTTTTAAAAAACACTGAATTATTTTAGTTTAAAAATGAAATAAACAATTTCTTTTTGAGAAAACTAAGAAAGATAACAAAAATGTAATACAAAAACCGAAAATTACCAGCTGAAAAAATGTATATACAGAGTGATCAAAACTTTTTGCTGCAAAGCTTACCTAAAATACAATAAATAATAAGCTTCAGTAATAATAAATGTTCAACAAAAAAAATTTTTTTTAGCTCTTATACAGTATGTCTGCGTAACTTGGAACCTTTTGATAACTTTTTTAATATCAGTTTTACGAAAAAAAGTTATTCCTTATAAAATACTCTACATCGTATATAACATAAGATACAACCATCAAATATCAAATTTTGTTAATTTTTTACGAGGTATGTCAAAAAATATGAATTTCACTCAAGAGTAAAGTACCTTTATATTTCACAACATCGAAAATTTTTATAAAAAAAAGTTGTTTGGAATTAAAAACTATGTTCCAATATGTAATTATATCCTTCTAATCGAAAATTTGTTTTTTTAAATATTCTTTCTAATACATTTTAATTTTTACTATTATTGTGAAAATTATTTGTTTATCTTTTTTTAAGAATGAAATTCCATATTTGTTTAATTGGATTCTACTTGTTTTTCATTTAAATATCCGCCATTTTGGATCCGCCATTTTCAATTTAAATTTTTAATCTTTAATTCAGATTCAACAACCTGTTAAAAATGAAGACAATAAATGTTTTAGAAAAATGTTCTTTTTTATGTTCTTTTTAGAAAATCCGCATTTTGGATATGCCATTTTATACTTTATAATGTTAACATTTAAGTTAGGTTTATCAAAGCTCTCAAAAATAAACATATGTAGAAATAAATAAATTTTGTAAAGAAATTATGATTTTACAACTAGTTTTTAAGTTATCCGCCATTTTGGATCGGCCATTTTATAATTAAAATTATAAAAATTTGATTCAGGTTCAGCAACCTCTCAACAGTATCCACATATTTGTAAACAAACACGTTTTATAAAAAAAATTCGGATTTTACAACTACTTTTTAAGGATTTTTAGGAAAAAATCCGCCATTTTGAATTTGCAAATTGTAATGTCAGATTCGGGTTCAGCATAATCAAAACTAAATTAAAAACATTTTTTATCAAAATAAAATGTTGAATTCACCCATATTCTTAACATTATTTATACAAAAAAATTGTTATTGTTTAAACAATTAATAAAAAATTAGCGGCGAAATTTGTGAGTAGAACTTTTTACTTTAACATATTTATAAACTAACAAAAAAAGTTTTAGAAAAATATAACCTTATTTGATTTTTTCCGAAACATTGTATCTTTTCGTTCTAATTGCACTCCCCTAAACTGTGTATTTACAATTTAAAAAAAAAACTTATCTATTTACTATATATTGTTATTATTTATGTTATTTATGGTATTTATGTTATTTGTGTTATTTATGTTATTTACGTTGGTATGTTATTATTTATTACTGTATATCCTATTTACCGAAACAGGTGTATCCACACCTCTCGGAAACCTTCGGGTTATTTTATTCACTTTATATGTAAATATTGAAAAAGTTTGTACTTATTATTGATGAATAAATTATTATTATTAACCTTACTTAGAGTCCACGCTTCTACTCCGCACAGTAGGACAGGAAAGATATAATAATCTGCCATTCGAACGCGAAGGTCAATACTAAAATCGTGACTGCAAAGTACGTTTCTCATTTTTACAAAGGTAGCTCGGGCTTGTTCTATTCAGCTTTTAATTTCTACAGTTGATCCCAGCTCTCATTGATATTACTGCCGAGATACACGAGTTTCTCTACTCTGTCCAGTGTGGCATCTTCGACTTTTATATCGTCACCCTCTATATAATTTTGTTTGCTAACTAGCACATATTTTGTTTTCTTAACATTGAGTTTTAATCCATACTGATCACAGGTCTGTTTCATCTTGTTCATTAGATTTTGAAGGTCTTCTCCGCAAGAGGGTACTTGCATAAAATTTTAAATTAAAAAAATGTTATAAATCACAACAGAACATAATTTAAAACATGTATCAAAGATAAAGTTTTTTTTGTCTTTCGTTAGGCCCCTAAATACGATTAAAAATTTAAATTATACCAGTCAGCCCAAAACGCGTCGTGACGTCATCCGGTTATATGTTTACGTTCTACACCAATAAAGTAATCAAAATTGTATATAGTTTTAAATTAGACATTATAAATGTCAGTAAAAAATACAGTTATGTGACGTCACAAGTGTTTTGATCGTTTGAACTATTCATAGAAAACTTGGACTTTTACAAAATGGTTTTAATTTCCATAGTAAACCTTCTTTCCTTTCCTTCAAAAACTGTATCAAACTCCAATCTCAACAAACTGGTATATATTATTACAATGACATACGATAAATGTCATTAGAATATAAATAGTTTTCCTTTATTCCGCTACGATGAGCTGGCCAAATACCCAAGTAGGTGGAGGCCAATCAATAAACTAAAGAAGGAGAAGAATATATCTAAATATAATCATAACTATATTATAATAAAACAATGTGACGTCACGGGTCTTTTGGACTATTTTTTACCGCAGAAGACTTTAAATTTGTATTTGTAAGTTATTATGAGTTTTTAAAGCGTGCAATTTTGGAAATCTCATTTTCAAACAAAACTGAACATTATTATGTAATAAAAAAAAGAATGTGTGTGTACTTTGTACGCACGTAAGAATATACTTAACAGGTTATTTGTATTTTATTGAAATATTAAACTAACTTTCTTTACCTACCACTTTTAAAAAATTTTTATTAAAACCCGGGACCTCTTGATCTCCGGTCACACGCTTGTATTGGGATACACTGCATCTCTTAGTAATCATCTTATTAAGTGCAAGACAAATTCTTTTAATATTTAAATGTCCTTGGTAAAACAAATACGTTTGTTTATAATAAACATGATTGACCCATATTACCACACCAGTGTATCAGTTTTCGATACAAGGTCAGCTTGCAATAGCAAATATTATTCTTTATTTATAATCAAGTCGACACAGCATTTTTAATACAAACACTCTCACTTTTATATATACCAAAACATTAAACAGGGGATTACACATTCTTAGTTCTAATTTCATTGCGTAAAGATTAGTCATTGGTATTTGAGATCCCAGCGGGTAAACATCACAGCGGATAAATATTTTACCACCAGCTCTTTACCGTAGTTACTTCAAAGTACAAATAAATGAATTTACAGTGAGTAGTGTTACTTCATCAACCCTTATGGTAGGGGGTAACCACCCCTCAATTATCTGAGATGGTTCAGATACATAGGAACTACCATATGGCGATCCAAGACCAGGGAAGAATACAGGACTGGTAAACGGGACGAGTATGGAAAAAACGTCTATGGCTGAGGATCTTGCACCTCGACCACCCTAGAAAACAGTGTGGTATGTAGAAAAGGATGGAGACATCAGGCCTGACATGGAGCTGAATGGAACTTGGTATGGAGATGGAACATCGTGGGAAAATGGACAATGGTATGGGACGTGCAGCGAGGACTTTTGGTGATATGATATGACATTGACGTGTAAAAGTGGTAAGTCCATATTGTTTATTCTTATGGTATTTCCACGATATTAGTCCTGATTCGTATAATCATATAATAAAGTAATATAACTGTAATGTAAGATACACATAATCTAAGGTTTACCTATTTACCTATTCTATTTTTATTACCTTATTGGGATTATAGGGAATTTTTTTTTCTTTTCAAGTATTATGGTTCTCTATAGGACGTATTGATAGATTTTTACATTTTTATACGATTTTTATATATTTACTAGCATATATTTTTATTATTTATTTTTAGCATTTATTATATATGATTTTTATTGCAATTTACTATACTTTTTACTATTTTTTTTTGACATACTATTTTATATATCTATTTATTACACCTCGTAAGACTATCGAATTTATGCTTTCGTGTCTCTGATTCTTTTGGAAGACAAAGTTATATGCTCATTTCAAGCTGTAAACTTAAGAACAGTAGTTCCAAGTTCAATACACCAGCCAATCGACAAGGAAATAGAGGAAGAACAAAGCGACGAAGAAGTAGAAGAGGAAAAAAGTGACGAAGAGATAGAGGAAAAAATTAACGAGGAAATAGAAGAGGAAAAAGGCGACATAAAACAAGATATAAAAATATTAAACATGGCTCTGACAATTAATGCATTTTTGAATATTGCAAGCAAGGTATTGCCGAACGAGTTTGATGGAAGCGCAGGTAAATTACAACCATTTTGGACGCATTAGTACTCTGGGCTAATTAGCAAAATTCATGGAAAAGTTATTTACCAGCAGCTGGAATCGAATTATAAGATCCTATATATTAATAACATAGGTATGCAAAGTCCGCAGATAGTGTGCTACTTTTTTTATAAACAAAATGGCGCCGACAAATCGTATTTTTTTCAATTATTGCTCTATAACTCCGAAGATTTTAACTTTACAACAAAAACACCCAAATAAAAATTCACCGCAATTAAATTCTGCATAGAGATATGTTTTTCACGATTTGGTCCGCCAAAAATTTTCCTCGGAAAATGCGGGTTTTCCTAACAAAAACTCTAATTTTCAAATAAAGTTTTAGGTAGGTAATTATTAATCAATAATTAAATAACTTAGTGACATCAAAGCTTTCTTGGTATAGATTTTAATTCCAGAAGCCAGTGAAAATTAAATGAATATTTTAGCAACAATTCAATTGTTAATTAACAATTTACGATCGCAATAATAACCAAAATAATCATGATACATTGATCAAACTTATAAAGATTATAAAGATGAGATGCTTATTTAATACTTTATCGACAAAATATAAATTTCCCTTTTTTTGCATAATCTTTAAATTTTGAAAAAAAATAGTTATAATACGCTGGTATTATTAGTAAAGTACAAAGAAAGGTTATTTACCAGCAATTTTATTGCTGGAATCGAATTCTAAGATCCTATATATCAGAGGTCGGCAACGCGGCGCCCGCGGGCGCCACTGCGCCCTTCAATAAATTTTAATGCGCCCTTAAACTATTATTAATTTAGACAAGAAATTTAAAACGTATATTTTTTATACGTTTATATTTATGTATTTGTTAGGTCAAAAAATAGTTGGCGCCCGCCATGAATTTTTAATTTAGTATTTCACTCTTTACATTAAAAACGTTGCCGACCTCTGCTATATATTATTAATATAGGTATGCAAAGTCCGCAGATAGTGTGCTACTTTTTTTATAAACAAAATGGCGCCGACAAATCTTATTTTTTTCAATTATTGCTCTATAACTCCGAAGATTTTAACTTTACACCAAAAACACTTAAATAAAAATTCACCCCAATTTAATTCTACATAGAAGAATGTTTTTTCCGATTTGCTCCGATGAAAATTTTCCTCGAAAAATGTGGGTTTTCCCAACAAAATCTCGAATTTTCAAATAAATTTTTTGGGCCAGTAATTATTTATCAATAATTATATAGCTTGGTGAAATAAAAGCTTTCTTGGTATAGATTATAAATTCAGAAGCCTGTGAAAATGAAAAGAATATTTTAGCAACAATTCAATTTTTAATTAACAATTTACAGTCGCAATAACAACCAAAATAATCATGAGACATTGATCAAACTTAGAAAGATTATAAAGGTGTGATGCCTATTTAATATTTTGTCGACAAAAGTATGTTTACTTTGCTGTTTCATAACTTTTTTACAAATGGTTTCAAAAAAGTTTTAAAGCATTTATTTTCAAGATATTTGAAATGCGCATTTTAGCTATTTTTTTAAATTACAATATAATAAAAACTTTCTGAGAAACGTTAACTATTTTTTTAAACATTTAAAGATTATGCAACATTTTGTCGACAAAATGTTAAATAGGCATCTCATTTTTATAAGATTTCAAAGTTTGATCAGTGTATCATAATTATTTTGGTTATTATTGCGACCGTAAATTATTAATTAACAATTGAATTGTTGCTAAAATATTCGTTTAATTTTCATCAACTTCTGGAACTATAATCTAATCCAAGAAGGCTTTTAAGTCACCAAATTACTTAATCTTTGGTAGATAATTCCTTATCTAAAACTTTATTTGAAAATTAGAGATTTTGTTGGGAAAACCCGCATTTGTTGGGAAAATTTTCATCCAAGCAGATCGGGAAAAACACGTTTCTTTGCAGAATTTAATCACGGTGAATTTTTATACGAGTGTTTTTGTTGTAAAATTAAAATCTTCGGAGTTATAGAGCAATAATTGAAAAAAACACGATTTTCGGGCGCCATTTTGTTTATAAAAAAAGTAGCACACTATCTGAGGACTTTGCATACCTATATTATTAATATATAGGACCTTATAATTCGATTCCAGCAATAAAATTGCTGGTAAATAACTTTTCCCAAAAATGGCCTATTCTCCGATAATCAGCCCAGACTATAGAACTACTTGGAAAAATAGCGGAAGGACATGAAGACACAGCTGTAACGTTAATAAAGACAAGATTGACCAATAAGGCTAGAAACCTGATAACTACAGAGGATACGATCCCACTTATAGCCGCGGCACTGAAGAAAGAATTAAGAGGCGACAATCCGAAAACGATAATAGACAAGTTAGCAAAGAAAAGGCAAGGAAACAAAGATGCAGCAGTGTACGCATCTGAAGTAGAGGAACTAGCGGAACAGTTGAAGGTAGCATACATAGCAGAAGGAATGCCATTGGAATTAGCGAAAAAATACACAACGGAAACAGTTGTAGCAACAATGAAACGAAATGTTAATAGGGATAGAGCTAAGTTAATACTGGAGGCAGGAACTTCACAACACCGCAGGAAGTAGTATCTAAATTTTTATCGATTGATACGACAGAGGAGAACACACAGGGAAGAGTGTTCAATTATAGGACGAATTATGAAAATGGGAGAGGACAGCAACAATACCGAAGAGGATACCATAACAAATACGATAGAGGAAGAAGAAATAACTTCGGACAACGGAACGAAGGAGAAGCAACAGAAAACCAACGGAACTATTCGAACAGAGGATATAGACAATTTAACAACCAAACGTACAGAGGGAACCAGAGAGGAGGACGTAACAGAAACGTAAGACTACTGGAGTTAGAGGACAGCCAAGAGGAACCGGAAAACCCGCAGTTGGGGTTTTGAATGAACGAAACAATGAAAGTACACAGTCAGAAGTGGAATATAATATTTACAACTTCGACTTAAACCTAACGAATTTTGTACGAAAGAAAACAGGAATCCTAGAAAACACAAATACCTTTATCATAGACACAGAAGCTGATATTTCAATACTGAAATGTTCACAAGATTTTATGAAGGAACATGTGAAACCAAACACAAAGGCGAAAATAAAAGGAGTAACTAAAGGAGAATTACAAACAATGGGAGGAGTTGAAACAACACTAGAAGTAAAAGGATCTCGATTTGAGCATATCTTTCAATTAGTTGAACCTAGCTTTCCCATTCCAACTGACGGAATCATTGGGAGAGACTTTATTTTAAACTTTCAATGCATACTAGACTACGCTAACCTTAAAATGCACATTAAAGAGGACAATGATTGTTACATTAGTACGAACATTTTGGATAATATAGATAATGACACGATAATAATACCGCCTAGATGTGAAATTTACAGAGTCGTAAAAATTTTTCAAACGCTGAAGAACGACAGGATAGTGGAACGACAGGATAGTGGAACAACAGGAAATACAACCAGGAATATTCATAGCGAGAGCAATTATTTCAAGTAATAATCCATACATCAAAATTTTGAACACAACCTACGAAACAGTAAAAGTAGAGACAAACGCAATCAAAACATTAGACATTAAATTATTCAACATATATAGACTGATCAACGACAGCAAGGATAGGAAAAAGGAATTACGGGAATCATTGAAGTTAGACATTCCAGAATACATACGCGATAAATTAGTATCTTTATGCGAAGATTATTCAGATATATTCGCCCTAAGGCATGACATGCTAACATGTAACAACTTCTACGAACAGAAACTGAGAGTTAAAGACCAAACTCCGGTATATATTAAAAAACTATAGGACACCTCATGCACAAACAGAGGAATTAAACCAACAAGTACAAAAACTGAGAGACCAAGGAATAATAGAAGCATCCACATCAGAATACAACAGCCCAGTAGTACCGAAAAAAGCGATAGATGGAAATAAAGCATGGAGATTATCCATAGATTTTAGACAACTGAACAAGAAAATAGTCACAGACAAGTTTCCTTTACCAAGAATAGACTCGATATTAGATCAACTAGGAAGAGCAAAATGGTTTTCAGTTATAGACTTAATGTCAGGTTTTCACCAAATACCATTAGAAAAATCATCTAGGAAATACACATCGTTTAGCACAGAAAATGGAGCATTTCAATTTACCAGATTACCTTTTGGATTAAATGTAAGCCCAAATAGCTTTTCACGAATGATGTCAATAGCATTTTCAGGATTAACACCAGACAAAGCATTTCTTTACATGGACGATGTAGTAGTAATAGGAATATCTGAAAAACATCACCTAGACAACCTGAAAAAGACATTCGAGACATGTCGAAAATTCAATTTGAAACTTAACCCAAGAAAATGTCAATTTTTTAGAAGAGAAGTATGTAACATATTTAGGACATGATCTTCCTCAGGAAGGAGTATCACCAGGCAAAGCGAAATATTCAACGATTGAACAATACCCATTACCTAAGACAGCGGAAGAAACAAAAAGATTCGTAGCATTTTGTAACTATTATAGACGTTTTATTCAAAATTTTGCTGAAATATGAGACCACTCAACAGATTATCGAGAAAAGGAGTAGAATTTTTTTGGTCAGAAGAATGCGAAAAGGCATTCAATAAGCTTAAATCATCTCTGATGAAGCCACCGATCCTAAAATATCCAGATTTCAATAAACAATTCATCCTAACAACAGACTCATCCAACGAGAGTTGTTCAGCAATTTTAAGTCAAGATTATAACGGAATAGACCTACCAATAGCATACGCATCAAGAAGTTTCAATAAAGGAGAATGTAATAAACCTATAATCGTTAAAGTGCACTTTACATTGATGCACGGCAAATTAGCTAAACATGTGATGTACATAAACTTAAAAAAATACGTGCTACATAATTTAAAATCGCACCGGCGGCTCTAATCATCAAGAGATTTTAGGGTGTGAGTTCATACAACAATATTTAAGCTAAAGAAAAGAAATTATTAATTTTTTGGGCGCCATTAATAGATCAGAATCTATTGCTATTTATCTATATAAAAATTACAAAAATGTTACAAAAAAAATGGTATCCCTTTGACTACTAATGGTACTTACCCTTGTTGTCTGTAGTAGGCTGCGTTTCCTAATACAATAAGGATACATAGATGGATTGTGCAAACAGAAAAAGACGAAATAAGTTTTAACATAGTTACCATTTATTTAGATAGAAAATTGTCATTAAACTGAGTTGATTAGAAAAATAAAAAAATAAGTCTTTCGCGTTGCATCTTAAAAGTTCAAAAAAAGGAAAAGGAACGAAACAGTTTATTGCAAAATACCTGGTGATAATCCGTTGTTGTTGAATTGCTGGAATCGGGTTAGCTCGCCAGAGTTGTGGATACGACGAAATCACTTTCACTTTTCACTTTCATTTTTAGAGTTAAAGTACTGTTACATAATTGTTATCATATTATACGAAAAATAAAAATTCCATAGTTCTTTTTGTTTTATGAAAAGAAAATAACTGCATTCATGATTATTAGTGATACTTCTCACTGACTTGATAATTAAACATATTTTATTTAGACCATAGTCTTTAAAAAAATGGAACTGCGTTCCACGAAGATTGAATTAAGTGCGGTTTATATGAGACATATTAAACGGAAGTCTTATCCGCAAATGTTGAACTAAGTTCTGTTTGAACGAAACATATTCACGTCGTACTAAGAAAACTATTATTTTATCGTACCGGACACAACACAGAGAATATACCGGTATGGTATTTAAGACAACATATCGCACTTGCGATTTTCACGACAGAATCTTTAAGATTCCATTTTGCCTATTTAGGCACAGACAAGAAAAAATGCAGGTCTTCACTGCATGACCGCTAGAACTTAATTCCCCTCTTCTTGTCCTAATCTCGGACAAGATTCCTCTCTGCTCTCTATATTCACCTCCCTTTTTCACAGCTATCACTTAATTTGACCAATAATCATCATTCCGAAATTTTCGTACCAATCACATAGCTGGAAAATAATGTTTAGACCAGCCTTATTATGATCATACGTTTCTTTTTCGGCCAATCACCACGAGTGTCCTTTTTGTAACCGTTTAAGGATTCCCACGAAAGTTACTGCGTTGTAACCTTGTGGAATTCTGAGATTTCTATCACTCAAACAACTAGCAATCTTTCCTATTCTTCTTTTTATGAGGCATATCCTGTGCAAAGTAAATACTTTTAGGAAAGTTGTCTTCGAGCCCTAAAGTCTCTTTGTCATTTTACTGCCTGCAATAGCTAAATGACCAGCTTAGGCGTCTAGAATTTCTTAAAATATTAATCATTCCGCTTTCTTGTGGGTGGACTAAGAGAAACGCGTTGGGAAGTACATTTCGTCTTACTTCTATCTATAACACAGAGACGGACTTTTGCGATATTTAGATTGTGATTCTTCGAGCCTGTTTCAACATCAACAATAAATTGAACAAGAAATTGACAAAGTTATTCAAGGTCAAATTTGACTTGTACAAAACACCCAATTTTACCGTGAATAAAAAGAAAATAAAGAAATTTGACAAAATAAAACATATCCAATTGTTCTATTTCATCAAATTCCTTCATTTTCTTTTACAAACCATACATTTTGTACACGTTAAATTTGGCCTTGAATAACTTTGTCAATTTCTTGTTCAATTTATTGTTGATGTAAAGTGGACATAAGGAATTACTAGCGATTCATTGGGGAATTAATCATTTCAAATGTTATTTATATGGAGCACCAACATTTTTAGTCAAAACGGATCATAAACCACTAACACATTTATTTGCAATGAAAGAACAACTTCGAAATTTACAAGGATCAGATTAGATTTAGAGGAATACGATTTCGAAATAGAGTATATAACAGGGAAAAATAACTACGCAGACAGTCTTTCAAGAATAACATTACATCAACTAAAGAACTTATACATAGACAATACCCATATATTAGCTATAACACGAGCTCAAGCAAGAGAAAAGGAAAAATAATCAAGGCAAACGAAGGCAGAAAGTGAACTCGCACTACAGCCAGAAGCCACCAAACAGACAGTAAGGAAGGTACTAAATAATTTAGAGGCCCATAGACTACCAATTTTGTCTTTTGGAGCAGAACTAATCTCACCAAGACTGAGCATTAGGGTCAAAAACAAAATAAAATGCAGTAAGAGCATAGCCACAGGATTCAATCATTTCGATTTAAACCAAATGTTGGCACAGCTTGATAAGCTGGCGGTAGAGAATGCAGTACGTAAAGTAAAAATATACGTAAACGATATTATTTTTAAATTGTGCACAATGATGAATTTATTAAACAAGGAAACAAAATATTGAAGAATGTAGAAATATACATATGTGAAGTACCAGAAACAATAGAAGATGACAAAGAAAAACACAGATTAATAGAAGAATATCATAATCACCCGATGTTTGGAGGACACTTAAAGAAAAATAGACTAATAAAGAATCTAAAAGCAAGATTCAGATGGAAAAATTTAGAAAAAGACGTAAGAAAATACGTTAAACAATGCCATAAATGTCAAATCAACAAACCAAAAAGAACACGTCAAAGAAGTCGTGATATCGGACACTTCTTCGAAACCAGAGGACACAGAAGTACACAGGTAGTTACTTCAACGTACAAATAAATGAATTTACAGTGAGTAGTGTTACTTCATCAACCCTTATGGTAGGGGGTAACCACCCCTCAATTATTTGAGATGGTTCAGATACACAGGAACCACCATACGCTCTACCACTGAGCTATATTCCTTTTGCTTTGACAGGTTACAAGATTTCTCATACATACTGACAAATTTAATAGAGCAAGTGAAGTATACAAAAATACTTTAAATATACATACTTACTATTATTATAAAATATCTTATTCCCGAGGAAGACAAATCCAAAGACACAAAAATTATAATAAATAATACATTTAATAAGAACACTAATATATCCTTTTGTATGATATAATATGACTTATTTGCGCTGACAGCGCTGATACATACATATCTTGACAGATTAGCAACGAAATACATACTGTCTGTGTGCGCATGCGCCCGGCATTATAAAATTTCACTCTCGATCGTAAAGAAGTATAACTTCAAAAATGTGCAAGTTCCCTATTAGCAAACACTAAGGTATCGTCGGGATATCTAATATTGTTCACGATTACCCTATTCGCAATAATAACTTCGGTTGACTCTATCAACTATCAAGGCTTCCTTAAATATTTCCTCCAAATACAAGTTAAAAAGTAAACGCGATAATAAACAGTCTTGTCTTGTCTCACTCCTCTTTTTATACTTATTTCATAAGACAGTTCTTGTTCAACTTTTATTCTTGTCACTTGATGCCAGTATAGATTTGTAATTATTCATAAATCTGTATCGTCCAATCCAGATGTTTCCAACATTTATAGCCATTTTGTTATATCGGAAGTTGTGTCTTGTCAAAAGCTTTTTCAAAATATGTATTCTGTATCAGTACTTGGTGATTTTCAATATACTTAAAGGTTCCAACGCCCCAGTTGGGGAGGATTCCACCCACAAGGTAACAGCACACTTCGGCATAGGGTAGATTTCGCTTGTTAAATTATTCCCTACTTACTGTTAAAAGTTCATGAAAATTGATGTATATTGATGGAATTCGGAGTTAAAAACCTTGGTATACCTTCTATACTAATCTGTACGTTAACTAAAAATACTTTGGTATTAAATAGAGCTTATTTTTGGAGTAAAAATTTAATTTTCTCTTTTCTGATAAGCCAGTTAAATCTATAAGTTGGTAGAAGCATATACACGTCTTTTATATACTTCACCTATTGAAATTCTACATTTTTGATAACGGTTTATAATAAAGGAAGTAGGGAAGATATTGTTTTATTAAAAAAACAAACTTGCTTAGATAACAAGATGTAAAAATTCAATAGCATAAATGTATTTGAATTATATCATTATTTATGTATGCTGCACCAAAGAACCTTTCACTATAAATCGAGGTCAGTCAGTATGTAGCACACAGATCGGAATTTGATTTTAAAATTATTTTCCTAAAAATTATTTATATTTAAAAATACACATAGTTTCAAAAGTTATGCATCGCCCAAAATGTTCGATATATTTTATCACTTATTAACTATTTTCAGAAACTACTGTTATAGATCATTTATAAAACAAATATCATGACGTTGATAGATATTTTTTGTTTTAACAGAGAGACTGTTTTTATTTATAATTAATTATAATAAATACATTAAAAGTTAAAAAAAATGAAGTATTTTTAATTAAAATGTATTTTTCTACAACCGTGTTAAAAATGCAATTTTTAGCACTCCATAGGAGCGTTAAAAATGCTACTTTAAAGCACTATGGTTTGTTTTTAAACCAAGAGGAGTAATTCAAATTTATCGCGCCGTAATTCTTGTTTGTAATTGGTCCAAAATCAGGTAAGTTTACTCCTTACTCCACTGTTATAAAATTTGACACTAATGACATTTATAAAATTTTGACACTACTGGCATTTCATAGGTTACCTAATTAAGTTATATCGATGATTTTTTGTGTGTTCTGCGTTAACTCTTTAGCGACGTATTAGTATAATATAATATGTATGGATTACCGCCGAAGCCGATATAATCAACCAAAAAAGAAGATGTATTTGGTGACTTTTCTGGTGACTTTTCAGTGAGTTTCTTGGGTGTGAATCTGTCTTTTTAGTTTACTCCTCTTGGTTTAAAAACAAACCATAGTGCTTTAAAATTTTTAAGGCACTGCAGTTAAAAGTGAATTGTCAAATGGTAAAACGTCAAAATATTTATATTTTATTTATTAACATTAATATTAACAGTACAACTTGCGCAATTTGAAAAAGGTGGTTTAAAAGGTTTTTTAAAATTTAATTTAAACTGTATTATTGCATTTTTAACACGTTTGTAGAAAAAACAAGTTTATGTAACAACGGTATAATATTCTCGCTAAGAATTTTTAGACATTCACCTCGAGTGTAGACAACTAGTTCTACCTTTTACGGGTCATAGGTTTTATGGTTTCAGCAATTAACAAAAATATTGTATTTTATAAATTAATAACGTTTGTAGAAAAAATATTGTATGATATACGTGTTAAAAAGTACATTTTTAAGGCACTCATGTAAACTTTCACATGCGTGTCTTAAAATTGTACTTTTAACACTTATATCATAAATAACTATTAATGTCTGACTGGTCTATTATTTGACAAATAATGACATTATTTCGAAGTCTATTAAGTACGATATAACGCCCAAGGGCGTGTTATTGAAAAATAACGCCCTAGGGCCTATTAAATTTAAATAGCGATTTAAATACTGTCAAGTTGACAAATAAAACTCTAAGTAAAACTATGGTTACCACAATTACGTTACGACTATTTCTGGTAAATGTACTTATTTGAAAACTAATTAATTCAGATTTCATTCAAATTTTTTGAATATAAAGAATAATTTAGTCGGACATTAAACGTTGAAGGCACCACGGGTATTATAATAATAACGCTTTCGGTCAACGTATATATCTAGGGCCGAAGGCACTCGATCTATACACCATTGACCTCAAGCGTTATTATCCTTAATACTGCCGTGCTCAGCCCAAAGGCAGTAACTGATTTTTTATCGAACATGAGATTGTTGTATTTCTACGTAGATTATAGGTATTTAGAATATTTTTACCAAGTCCTTGGAGTTGTAGAACTATCATAATGGGTATCTAGAATATATTTACAAAGTCTTTGGAGTTGTAGAAGCATTATAATATAATATAATATAATATAATATAATGAAACCTACCTAGAAATACAAAAATGTCATTTTCGATAAAAAATCAGTTACCGCCTTTGGGCTTAGCACGGCAGAATACCCTTGGTACCTTAATAACTACAACAATTTTAATATGGTGTATTTTCACCACGGATATCAATGCAAGCCTTGATTCGAGCTTTAATACTGCGAACAAGTCGATTACTCATTTCCTGTGACAGATTCTCCCATTCTTCTCTACAGACAATTCCAAGTTCATGATGGGATCTAGGAGGATTACTTCGGACATGAACAGCTCTGGAGAGCACATCCCCTGTATGTTCAAGGGGTTCATGTCTGGAGACATCGCAGGCCAGTTCAAACCGCGAATACCTTCTACTCCAGTCAACTTACACATCCAAGGTTACAAAAATTACCATCAAGCTGAAAATTAGCAGAATTGTTCAAAATACCATCATAAATGAAATCTAAAATGTCCTCATAAATCCGACCCGAGCTAAAAAATTTACGCGGGGTCAAAGGTCACCAAATATAGTTTTTAGCTATTTTCAGCGAAACGGTAAGTTTATCATAATTAAGTTATCATAAAATTAGTTCCAACAAAAAATGTATAAAAAATGTCCTATTACTTTTTTTCCTAAGAGCCACCGTTTTTGAGATACCTACAATGATTCAAAAAGTTGTAATCGTCATAATATGCGCACACGTTTCCACACCACCTTTGAGGTAGTGTACTTAGCTCGTATTTTAACGTGGTTTCCCCAGTAGGCCTCTTCCATGGATCTGTTATGATTCTGTTTAATTTGAAACTATTGAATAATTGATATTGGCGAGTGTTAAAAATGATAAAAGTTATAAAAAGCGGTATATATTAAAATAGGGAAATTTATCCAACTGGTTTATAATTTTCTAATACTTCTGCTTCCTCTTCTCCTTGTTATTCTTCTTCTTCACCCTCTGGTTTTTGTTCTTCTTTTAGTTTTTGTTCTTCTTCTTCTTCTTGTTCATCCTGAGTACAAGTAAATTGCCCCAATAATGACACATCGGATGGCTCCTCGATAGAATCAAATAAATCCTCAATTGTTGGTGATTCAACATTGGAGCACGACCAGTTTTGACAATTAGTGCATGCTACCGAACAAAACAGTCCAACTTTTTTGCAACCACATTTAGCGCTACATCCCTTTTTACAGTTGCAAAAAATTGTGTTCAGGAGTTTTTCCGGCGCAAGTGGGAGTAAAGTTTGAATTGGTTCTAATGAACTGTCGACTAATTTCCATCCCCAGTCTTTTGGATCTAGCTGATAATCAAGCCGCACTTGAACTTGGTAATACACCCGAAAAAGATGTTGATGAGCAGCCGCTGGGGTTGGAGGAAGACAAGATAACTGCACTTGTTTTTTATTTTGAGTATTTTTAAGGAAACATGCATATCGAAACTTATCTAAGCACGTAGTTTTTTTAGGCGCTCCATACATAGAGAGAAGAAAGCTAATTCCGCTGGAAATAACTTCTTGTGGAGTTGAATTAGTATTTTTAAAATCTTCAGCACATTCAAATAATCTTGTTTTTGATGATTAACTGTTTAGATGGGAAATAAACCACAATTAAATTGAAAAAATAATGTTATTAACGTTTCGAAGCCCAAATCGAGTTTCGTTGTCATAATACAAAATACTACTAAATTTTAATAAATTTTTCAAACATTTTAAAAACGGTCGTTTTACCCCTCCTGAAAAATGCCGATGTCGTATCACAGCCAGTTATTGCGTGTAAAAATAGTAGGTATGTATATGATTTTGACACTTTGCAAAATTAGATAAACTTTTCGATAAATATATTTCCCATTGTTGTTGAGCTTTTCCAGGTTTAAAAAAAATTGTTCTTTCGATTGAAGTACGAGCAGTGAGTAATACGAGCAAGTCTACATCTTCACCTACGACCTACAACAATAGTTGTATTTGTTAAATTGAATTGCTCTATGGCTGTTTCAATTATCATTACGTCATCTACCTGAAGGATTTCGCCATCCAGGCAGATTACGGTGTAATTTGCATAATAGTAAACAAACTAAATTTACATAAAGTTTATTGAATATTGAAATGTTTATTAGTACTTAGCAATAAACATTGTTCCTAGAAAGTTGCCTTTCATTATTACGTTCAAACCCTTCTGAGAAAAAAATAGTTAGGGTGATTAAATTCGCCGACGTACCGATAGAACGTGTTTATTCCGACAAAACCCATCTTTACAAATTGAATAAGACGCATAAGTAAGAAGAATTATTATTAGTTAATACTTTGTCATATCAAATTACTATTTTTGTTGGGAATCAGCCGTAAAATTTAAATAATTCTTATTATTTTCGCGTTAAATTCACTTTGTAAAGATTTTTTTGTTGCACTGTAATATACAGGGTGTAACAAAAATACAGGTCATAAATTAAACCACATATTCTGGGACCAAAAATAGATCGAATGAACCTAACTTACCTTAGCACAAATATGCACACAAAAAAAGTTACATACAGCCCTTTGAAGTTACAAAATGAAAATCGATTTTTTCGAATATGTCGAAAACTATTAGAGATTTTTTGTTGAAAATGGACATGTGGCATTCTTATGGCAAGAACATCTTAAAGAAAAATTATAGTGAAATTTGTGCACCCAATAAAAATTTTATGGGGGTTTTGTTCCCTTAAACCCCCCCAAACTTTTGTGTCCGTTTCAAATAAATTATTATTCTGGTGCCATTAGTTAAATTAAATATTTTTAAAACTTTTTTGCCTCTTAGTATTTTTTCGATAAGGCAGTTTTTACCGAGTTGCGGCTTCTTTTTTAATATGTTTACATACAAATTTTATGAGGATTTTGTTCCTTTAAACCCCCCAAATGTTTGTATACGTTCCAATTAAACTATTACTGCGGTACCATTAGTTAAACACAGTGTTTTTAAAACTTTTTTGTCTCTTTGTATTTTTTTGATGAAGATGTGGCTTCTTTTATCGAGATGTGGCTTCTTTTTTAATATGGTTCAAAATATACCTAAAAATGTAAATCATAAATAAATTTTCATATTATTACCAAGTCTCCATAATCGTACTTTACCATATACAAATATGTGGTGGATTTGACAAATATTCAAATATCTCGATAAAAACTGACTTTTGGAAAAAGTACTAAGAGACAAAAAACTTTTTAAAAACTTGTGTTTAACTAATGGCGCTACAATAATAATTAAATTGAAACGTACACAAAAGTTTGGGCGGGTTTAAAGGAAACAAACCCCCATAAAATTTTTATGGGGTGTCCAAATTTCATTATAATTTTTTCTTAAAATAATACTGCCATAACAATACCACATGTCCATTTTTAATAAAGAATCTCTAATAGTTTTCGATATATTGGAAAAAATCAATTTTCATTTTGTAACTTCAAAGGGCTGTAACTTTTTTTCCGTGCACATTTGTACTAAGGTAAGTTAGGTTCAATCGAACTATTTTTGGTCCCAGAATACGCGATTAAATTTATGACCTGTATTTTTGTTACACCCTGTATAATACAACTTATACATTGAAACATTATCATATAATATTTATAATATATTATTATGTGTAATATAGTTAAGTTGACCGATAGAATATTATGTTTACTTGTATTACAGCTTCAGTGATGTATATAAGTGGTGTACTAATACATATTATTATGATGATTAAAACTCTTTCAATTCTTTGAATCGTTGTATCTCGAAAACGGTGGCTCTTAGGAAAAAAAGTTAAGATATTTTTTATAGATAATTATCTAATCTACATTTTTTGTTAGAACCAATTTTATGATAAAACTTACCGTTTCGCTGAAAATCGCTAAAAACCATATTTGGTGACATTTGACCCCGCGTAAAATTTTTAGCTCAGGTCGGATTTATGAGGACTTTTTAGATTTCATTTTGAACAATCCTGCCGATTTTCAGCTTGATGGTAATTATTGTAACCTCACTTCTATTTTTGAGTCTAACTAGGCCGGTTTATTCTGTCTAAAGATAGTCATTAACCGCTTGAGTGATATGTGGGTGTGCGTTATCAGCCATAAATACAAAATTTTTACTCACAGCCATAATCTCACATGCAGTTCTAAAATATGTGTGATGTGTGTGTCCTGTTAGAGCCCCGTCAATAACCACCAATTCCGTGCGTCCACCTGCCATACTAGCAGTCCAAAACATAAAACTGCCATCAGCGAAAGGAAGTATGGAACGCACATGTGGTAGTTGTACAGCTCTTGGTGGTTCTCGCCAAACACAAATTCAGCGGTTATCACTATTTAAACAGATTCTGAGTTTGAAAAAGTACAAAATTCCAAAACTGTTAAGGGAGCTATATATGCAAAACATGTCTAGGTTGTAGCTGAGGAACTCATATTGATCGACGACTCTTCAAACATGACTCTAAAATTCTTCGTATTATAGCGAAACATACTCTTACTCTTGTAGCACGTGGGAAGTCATTTGGAGGGCTGGCACAGACATAGAACAATTTCTCCAAATGGAAATTCTGATATATCTATTTGTTGTTCATTGGTAACTCGGGGTCTACCAGAGCGAGCTCTATTTTGTATCGAATTTTTCTCCAGAAACTTATTCCATATCCGTGAGACATGACTCTGAGAAACAACCACTCTTTACGACACGAACCACTGTGAATGACCTTCTTCTACTAAAGCGATAATTATTGCACTGTCCAACTCAGAAATTAAATTGCGATTTATTATAAATCACGTTTTAAAATATTTACCATAATAAATTTTTCAAATGTGGTAAAACCAGGTCAATTAAATGGGTAAAAAAAAAATAAAAAATCAACGAAGGTGTATTTTATATTAAAAAAGGCCTATTCAATTATTCAAATGTGATAAGGATACGGATGTATAAAAGTGTAAAAATGGTGAATACGAGGGGTAATGCATAACTTTTGAAACTATGTGTATGTATATATTTATTGAATAACCAAATAAGCTTCATTACAAAAGTTAAAGAACAGTTGTGGCTACCGGTAAATAAAAGTATTTTAAGCGCAAACAAATTATTTTCAATTATTGGTAACTGTTTAAACTAATCTAGTATTATTGTTACTAAAACCTTAATATCATTATCAGTAACCTGAAGATGATAATAACTAATAACTGTTAAGTTAATAACTAATAACTGCGTAAAGGTTTGGCTAACCAAACCAAAAATATAAAAAAAATGTAGAGGAGGCAAGTACCTATGTTAAATTTGCAGTTACTTGAGCGTTATGGGCACTTATTGGGTCGTGAAGATTAGGTCCTAAAACCAAAGAAAGCTAAGTCAAGTTTTCCATTTTAGTGGGGACTTTCCATATTTTAATTAATTTTTTATTTCCAATAATCGTTTTGTCCGATTATAACGCCATCTATCCATAATTCTAAAAAATGTCTCGTATAAAAATTACTTATTTTTACGTAAGGTATCCAAATCTGCAATAAAAAATGGGAGCTCCTATTTAAGATTTTACAGTACCTACACCTTCACCCCACCTGCGTGGGTTTGATGGTGGTGTTTGATGTCATTCGATAGATTTAAAAAAAAATATTTTTTCTACAACCACTATTCAAAGTGCACTTTTCTGCATGGTTTTATGTTAGCAAACTTGATATTTTCTCACAGTATAAGATATTTGACATTAGTGTGCAGAAAAGTGACGTTTCTGTGCCGCAAAGTGACGTTTCTGTGCCGCAAAGTTCTTTTCTGCACAGTTGACTACCTCATTCTGAGTAACGTTATATTCTGTTTACATCCGTGGACTACCGCATTCTGAGTAACGTTATATTCTGTTTACATCCGTGGTTAAACTAGACAAATATATAACCTATAAGACAATTATTATATTTAACTATAGCATAGAAACTAAATGATGGATGTTAAAACTGTTTTATTTTACAATTTTATTCTTATTAAACATTTTATAATTATCAAATAACCAATAAGGATTTAGCAACCTGTGCAAGAGACGTCGAATGAAGTAGGTTTTGTGTAAATCCGTGACTGCATAAATATAATGTCAATAATGTGTAATAATTGTTTAAATTTAAACAAATTAAGGCAGTGCATTAATTTTTTAACTGATTTCTGTGCAATTTATTTAGGTATAAGGAATTTAAATTGATTAGTAAGTATTAATTAAATACAGTTTAAAATTTATCACATAGGTTCCTATTATAATTAATCGTCGTTTGAAAATTGTGATTTTTATTTTTAGGAAAAACTGTGCTTGTAGAAAAAGTATAGTGTGAAACACGTGCAGAAAGGTAATTTCTCACTCGTTTGAATTGCGGCACTCGCTTGCGCTCGTACCGCAACTTTTCAAACTCGTGAGAAATTAGTACCTTTCTGCACTTGTTGCACAATATACTATTTTTCTACAACCACTATTCAAAGTGCACTTTTCTGCACGGTTTTATGTTAGCAAACTTGATATTTTCTCACAGTATAAGATATTTGACATTAGTGTGCAGAAAAGTGACGTTTCTGTGCCGCAAAGTTCTTTTCTGCACAGTTGACTACCTCATTCTGCGTAACGTTATATTCTGTTTACATCCGTGGACTACCGCATTCTGAGTAACGTTATATTCTGTTTACATCCGTGGTTAAACTTTAGACAAATATATAACCTATAAGACAATTATTATATTTAACTATAGCATAGAAACTAAATTATGGATGTTACAACTGTTTTATTTTACAATTTTATTCTTATTAAACATTTTATAATTATCAAATAACCAATAAGGATTTAGCAACCTGTGCAAGAGACGTCGAATGAAGTAGGTTTTGTGTAAATGCGTGACTGCATAAATATAATGTCAATAATGTGTAATAATTGTTTAAATTTAAACAAATTAAGGCAGTGCATTAATTTTTTAACTGATTTCTGTGCAATTTATTTAGGTATAACGAATTTAAATTGATTAGTAGGTATTAATTAAATACAGTTTAAAATTTATCACATAGGTACCTATTATAATTAATCGTCGTTTGGAAATTGTGATTTTTATTTTTAGGAAAAACTGTGCTTGTAGAAAAAGTATAGTGTGAAACACGTGCAGAAAGGTAATTTCTCACTCGTTTGAATTGCAGCACTCGCTTGCGCTCGTACCGCAACTTTTCAAACTCGTGAGAAATTAGTACCTTTCTGCACTTGTTGCACAATATACTATACACATTTTTCAGTTTTTTGATCTGATGTTTATTTCGCGAAATATCGCGGGGTTCCTATTTAAAATTTTAAAGTTACCCTCCGCCCATCTCCGTGGGGGTCGCGTTTGGTATCATTCAATATAGGCGAGCGGCAGCCACCGTCAAAATGACCAGGTACTGACCACGGAGAGGTGAATGGCCAATTCAAGTCATACTGTTTTTGATTGTGCTGAAAACGAAAATTAGGTTTATTTTGAATTTTATGTGGGTGAACATTGTCAAAATCGCAATTTTATCTTAAAAATAAAAAAAATGAAATCACGTTTTTTTGCGTTTACCTCGCTACAACTCTGCTACGTTTGATATTTTTTTCAGAAATTTTTACAGTATATTGTTTTAACATTTCTGAAGACAACGGTACCTGTTTTAAGCTTTCATCTTAATCTGATACAGGTTATGAATTTTTTAAAGTAAAAGGTGCAGATTTGTGCATTGCAAAGTTTAATCGCAAAAGTTGAGTGACGAAATTTGAAGTTTAGTTTTTTAATCACGTTTGTGTTATAGAGTATGTATAGAGTAAATATAGAGTATGTACAAAGAAGTTTTCTGAAAAGTTTCAGAACAAAATGTTTTACAGAAAAAAAAATAGTGCAGCTATTAATATCGACATTAGAAATCCCCAAACTAACGCTTATTTTTCGAGATACTGACCATGGGTGGTGAATGGCTAATTTAGATCCTACTATATGTTTTGACGGTGTTGAAGACACAAATGAAAATTATTTTAAAGTTTAGGTGGGGGAATATTGTCAAAATCGCAATTTTACTCTAAAAATAAAAAAAATGAAATCACGTTTTTTGTGTTTAACTCGCTACAACTCTGGTCCATTTTAATATGTTTTTTCTAAGATTTGTACAGTATATATTACTCAGTTTTCTGAAGACAACGGTATCTGTTTTAAGCTTTTTGTCTTATTCTAATAAAAGTTAGTAATTTTAAAGTACAAGGTGCTGATTTGTGATTTGCAAAGTTTAATCGCAAAAGTTGAGTGAAGAAATTTGAAATTTATCCTATTAATCACGTTTATGTTGAAACATAGAGTACAAAGAAGTTTTTTGGAAAGTTTTAGATACAAATGTTTTATAGAAAAAAAATGGCGCAAATTTTAATATAGACGTTTATCCCCAAAATAACGCTTATTTTTCGAGATACTGACCATGGGCGGTGAATGGCTAATTTTGGTCTTACTTTATGTTTTGAATGGAGCTGAAAATGAAAATGAGGTTTACTTTGAATTTTATGTGAGGGAACAGTGTCAAAATCGCAATTTTAACCTAAATCTGAAAAAAAATGAAATAAAGTTTTTTTACGTTTAACTCACCGTCTTAATATTATTTTCTGACATTTTTACAGCATATATTTCTCACCGTTTTGAAGACGATGAAAACTGTTTTAGACTTCTAGTCTTTTTGTCATAAAAGTTATGAATTTTTTAGAATAAAATGTGCAGATTCGTGAATTGCAAAGTTAAATCACAAAAATTAAGTGACAAAATTTAAAATTTATCTACCGGATTACATTTATGTTAAACTATAGAGTCCAAAGAAGTTTAATATGAGTTTTAGATCTAGATGTGTTATAGAACAGACACGCTGCAACTTTTAATTTTAAGAAAAACGTGATTTAATTTTTTCTTATTTTTATGGTAAAATTGCGATTTTGACAATTTTCCCCCACCGAAAATTAAAAATAAACTTCATTTTCGTGTTCAGCGCCATCAAAATAAAGTAAGAACAAAATTAGCCATTCCCCACCCATGGTCAGTATCTCGAAAAATTAGCGTTATTTTGGGGATTTATAACGTCGATGTTAAAAGTTGCACCATTTGTTTTCTATAAAACATTTTGGTCTAAAACCTTCCAGAAAACTTCTTAGTGCTCTATGTTTTAAAAAGAATGTAATTAAAAATCTAAATTTCAAATTTTGTCAGTCAACTTTTGCGATTACACTTTGTAATTCACGAATCTGCACCTTTTACTTTAAAAAAATCATAACTTTTATTGGAATAGGACTGAAAGCTTGTAACAGATACCGTGGTCTTCAGAAATGATTTATCTATATACTGGGAAAATTTCAGAGGAAAATATTAAAACAGAACAGAGTTGTATAGCGCTAAACGCAAAAGAAGGTGATTTATTTTTTTTATTTTTAAGGTAAAATTGAGATTTTGACAATATTCCCCCACCTAAAATTTAAAATAAATTTCATTTTCGTTTTTACCACCGTCCAAAAAATAATTTAAGACCAAAATTAGCCATTCACCACCCATGATCAGTATCTCAAAAAATAAGCGTTATTTTGGAGATTGCTTATGGCGATATGAAAAGGTGCACTATTTTTTTTTCTATAAAACATTTTGATCCAAGTCTTTACAGAAATCTTCTTTGTACTCTATATTTTAACATAAATGTGACTAAAAAGCTAAATTTCAAATTTCGTCACTCAATTTTTGTGATTAAACTTTGCAAAGCACAAATCTGCGCCTTTTACTTTAAAAAAATCATAACCTTTATCAGAATATGAGTGAAAGCTTGAAAAAGGTACCGTTGTCTTCAGAAATGTTAGGGCTATTTACTATGAAAATTTCAGAAAAAATATTAAAATGAAACAGAGCTGTAGCCAGATAAACGCAAAAAAATATGATTTCATTTTTTTTATTTTTAGGGTAAAATAGCGATTTTCACAATGTTCTCCCACTTAAAATTCCAAACAAACCTCATTTTCGTTTTTAGCACCATCAAAAACATACAGTAAGACTAAAATTGGCCATTCACTTCTCCGTGGTCAGTATCTCGAGAAATAAGCGTTTTTTGGGGGGTGTGCCGCTCGTCTAATAGATCTGACGTTTATTTCGCGAAATATTCGCTTTTTTTATATTTTTTTGACGTCAGATTTTTGAAATATTCACTGTTCTGCATGTACTTAACTTACCTTTTCTTAATCTGACGATTTCGAGTTTTTCTAAGGATAGAGTTTTTTCGAACCCCCCTTAACGAACTCCTCTGTATTAACAGTCTATATATGGTAGGGGTACATTTACAGGGTACAAGGTTTTTCCCCATGTGATTTTCTGACACGCTCGAGTAACTGCAAAAACTCCCGCTTGGGCTCACTTATCATAATTAATTTATGTGCCAATAGAAGATATGTAATATCTTCTCTATGAATATGCGTTATATTAGACAATGGTGTGGTTCCACAGTAGAAGAATTATTTGGCGCAGCAGCTGATGCGCGATGGAGAAAGGTTTCAGGAAATTTTAAACATGATGACGGCCGACATCTGATTCACGGCGCCTAAAGAAGAAGCATTGACATTATATCTAGTATTCAGTTACTGTTTATATTTGACCAGACAGTAACCACCTTTGCTTGTAGTTTATAAGCTTATTATTCAATAATTTAATTTTCAAATTAAATATGTAAATATTAGTCAGTATAAATCACTAAACATAAATATATACAGGATGTAACAAAAATACAGGTCATAAATTTAATCACATATTCTGGGACCAAAAATAATTCGATTGAACCTAACTTACCTTAGTCAAATGTGCACATAAAAAAAGTTACAGCCCTTTGAAGTTACAAAATGAAAATTGATTTTTTCCAATATATCGAAAACCATTAGAGATTTTTTATTGAAAATAGACATGTGGCATTCCTATGGTAGTAGCATATTAAGAAAAAATTATAGTGAAATTTAGACACCCCACAAAAATTTTATAGGGGTTTTGTTCCTTTAAACCCCCCCCCCCCCCCAAACTTTTGTGTACGTTCCAATTAAATTATTATTGTAGTACCATTAGTTAAACACACTGTTTTCAAGACTTTTCTTATTCTTAGAACTTTTTCGAAAAGTCAGTTTTTATCGAGATATTTCGAATATTTGTCGTATCCACCACATATTTGTATATGGTTAAGTACGATTATGGAGACTTGGTAATAATATGAAAATTTATTTATGATTTACATTTTTAGGAATATTTTGAACCATATTAAAAAAAGAAGCCGCATCTCGATAAAAGGTGCCTTTTCGAAAAAATACAAAGGGGCAAAAAAGTTTTAAAAACACTGTGTTTAACTAATGGTACCGCAGTAATATTTTAATTGGAACGTACACAAACATTTGGGGGTTTAAAAGAACAAAACCCCCATAAAATTTTTATGTAAACATATTGAAAAATAAGCCTCAACTCGATAAAAACTGCCTTATCGAAAAAATACTAGGAGGCAAAAAAGTTTTAGTAATATTGAATTTAACTAATGGTACCCCAATAATAATTTAATTGAGACGTACACAAAAGTTTGGGGGCGTTTAAGGGAACAAAATCCCCATAAAATTTTTATGAGGTGCACAAATTTCACTATAATTTTTCTTTAAGATGTTTGTGTCATAAGAATACCACATGTCCATTTTCAATAAAAAATCTCCAATAGTTTTCGATATATTCGAAAAAATCGATTTTCATTTTGAAACTTCAAAGGGCTGTAACTTTTTTTATGTGCATATTTGTACTAAGGTAAGTTAGATTCATTCGGACTATTTTTGGTCCCAGAATATGTGATTTAAGTTATGACCTGTATTTTTGTTACACCCTGTAGTGAACGGTAAAGAGCCACGTAGATGAAAACTAGAAGTAGACGGCAAAATTGTAGAACAAGTAATGAAATTCAATTACCTAGCCTAGGACTAGAGATCACTAGTGACATGAATATAAGAACAGAGACCACAAAGCGGCCAAAGAAAGCAGCAAGAATAAGTGGTTGCCTCCGAGAAACCATATATGGAGGAACAAATATCTGACCAGGGAAATCAAAATGAACGTATACAAGACAAGAACCGAGACAAGAAAGACGAAACAACAAATCAGCAATATCGAAATGAAAGAAATATTAAGAATAATAGCGGGCATATATAAGAGACAGACAAAGCATCAAAATTATACGCGAACAATGCAATGGAACGAACATGTAAACCAAATGTGACATGTGACCAGATAGATTAGCGAACATCTGTAAAAACAACAAGCCGTATAGCAGAGGACCCGTTCGAAGACTGCCGAAAAGGTGGAAAGACAATGTACAGTCAACAACAATTGAAACGGAATAAGAGGCACACAAACAAAAGTAATCCTAGTCGGACGAAGAAGAGGAAGACGAAGTAAATAATATAAAATAAATGGACAACCGCCTTTGATGATCTGGGTTACAATATTAATTCTTATGGGCACCTGACTTTTTAAATGAATTATCTAATCCTCCTACAAAATGAACAATTTTATTTTCAAAATATAACAAAACAATAATTAATAATAATTATTTAATAATTTTATTCAGTTTATGAAAGATTATATTTTTGGTCGTCTTCGTCAGAATCTAGACTTGAATAATGTGGGAGGTTTATGTAATAATAATTATGCTGCTCGCCCACCCATTGATTGTAGAAGAACCATGAGATTGTCGTATTCGTCTAATTTATAAAAGTGTTAATATAGAAATTAAAAATGAATAAACATTTTCAATTTTGTTGCAACCCGAACTGTTTTGTTGAAACTGCAGTCGTATCATATTCTAGTTCAATCAGAGGGTACATCAAGCATCTCTACCGGTTTCGGGGATTGTTAGCCCCTCATCAGGAGATACATATGCTCTTCTCTCTGAATGAACCAGGACAATACTCCGCGTACAGACACGGATTGCAACGAACGAAATGGCAGGGATGCCTTAGCGACATCTTCTAGAGAAAAGTTCAAGTTTTTAATCTAATGGCACATAAAATACCATTTTATATCCTGCCAGATTAAAAACAATGTAAAATCTTCTCTGGCTACACCAGTGCCGGTGCTAGGGTATAAGGCGCCTGCCTGCAACACTAGCATAGGCGCCCTTCGGTTTTTTAAACTGATATTTTGTATTGCACCAGCTGAACAAAAAGCTCAGTTTGGCGCCCCCTGAACAGGGGCGCCCGCCTGCAGTGCATCCCTTGCAGGCCCGTTATCGCCGGCCCTGGGCTACACCATCCGAGGTTTCTAAAAATGCAAGCCATACGGATTCTGAGACTATAAGGAAGATGAGAGAATTTTACAATTTTATAATTCACATCCCCCATCTGCTCAGGCGGTAAATTTCCAACGAGAATGGTTCCCTTCGTACTCCAAATAGAGTAAAGATATAGCCAGCACGTAAAGGTTGGAATAAATTCATTTTCTCGAAAATGGACCAAAAAAATCCCGAAACAGGTTAATTTTTATTTTTAAATTACGACTTTTTGGCATATATATCATACTAGTGACGTCACCCATCTGGATGACGTCATCGATGATTTTTTAAATGAGAATAGGGGTCGTGTGATAGCTCATTTGAAAGGTAATTCAATTCTCTATTCAGTAGTATAAACATTATCATAATTATTTATACAGGGTGTCCAAAAAAATTTTTTGTGAATTAAATTTATTGACATAAAAAGAAGAATGTATATAATTTATTTAATTCAAAATACATTTTACTGCTCTCAGAAAACAGAAAAAAATGTTTATTTAACAAATAAATATTGTTTTTTGCTTAAATTACATATTAATGCAGCCACCCACCTGCCTCTTGACAGTTTGAACATTAAATTTAAGCGAAAAGCGATTATTATTTTTCAAATAAACATTTTTTTCTGTTTTTTTTGAGAGCAGTAAAATGTATTTTGAATTAAATAAATTACATACATTCTTTTTTATGTCAATAAATTTTTAAATGTTATGTCTATAAATAATTATTTTAATGTTTATACTACTGACTAGAGAATTGAATTACCTTTCAAATGAGCTATCACACGACCACTATTTTCATTTAAAAAAATCGTCGATGACGTCATCACGCCCAGATGGGTGACGTCACTAGTATGATATATATGCCAAAAAGTCGTAATTTAAAAATAAAAATTGATCTGTTTCGGGATTTTTTTCCAACATCGTCCATTCTCGAGAAAATGAATTAATTCCAACCTTCACGTGCACACTGTGTAAATTAAAAATTAATAAACATTGTCAATTTCGTTGCAACCCGAAATTGCAGTAGTATCATATCCTAGCTCAAGTAGAGAGTACAGCAAGCACCTCTACTGGTTTCGGGGCTTCTTAGCCCCTCATCAGGAGATACATATATAGTAGGATAAAATTGATCCAAATAATGGCATAACCCAGACATCCAAAGTGAAAGTTATCCTCCAACGCCAAATTGTTCTATATGGTCCACATAATGTTCAGAAAAAAGTCACACCATTTTGAGCGTCGAATTTGAGGGGGGAGGGGGGAGAAATCGGTAAATTCGTAGTTTTTTAGGTTTTTCGACAATATTTCTAAAACTATGCGGTTTAGCATGAACAACCTTCTATACAAAAATGTTCTACATTAAATTTGAAATAAAAAAAGTCCTATGCATAATCCTTCTCAAATGAACGGTTTTAAAGTTACGGAGGTAGTATAGAATTCGTCCAAAAAAGGCCTAACTCAGACATCCAAAGTGAAAGTTTTCCTTCAAGAGGAAACAGTAGCGATCAACAGGTAGCAAAAACGCGTTCCAAGATTGCGGCTGTAATTTTGAACATTTTTTCGAGATATTTGGTACACGTATTCGTAATGTAATAAAGAATGGCGGTACAGAGCACAATTTGAAAAAATATTAATATGTAGAAATTACTCTGTAATTAAATACAATATTAAAAAAACGAGCCTGTACCGCCATTAAGAAGAACAAAAAAATACACTTTCTTTAAATAAATTTTTTTATCCGATGCCTGGATTTTGTGTCATTTTGGAACTACTAAAATTTTTTATTTTATTAGTAGTTCCAAAATGACACAAAATCTAGGCATCGGATAAAAAAGTTTATTTGAAAAAGTTTATTAGAAAGTTTATTTTTTTGTTCTTCTTAATGGCGGTACAGGCTCGTTTTTTTAATATTGTATTTAATTACAGAGTAATTTCCACATATTAATATATTTTTCAAATTGGGCTCTGTACCGCCATTCTTTATTATATTACGAATACGTGTGCCAAATATCTCGAAAAAATATTCAACATTACAGCCGCAATCTTGGAACGCGTTTTCGCTACCTGTTGATCGCTACTGTTTCCTCTTAACACCAAATTGTTCTATATGGTCCACATATTGTTTAGTAAAAAGTTACACCATTTTGAGCGTCCGGTTTGGGGGGGAGATGGAGGAGAAGTCGGTAAATTAGTAGTTTTTTTACGTTTTTCGTCAATATTTCTAAAAGTATGCTTAAGCGTAAACAATGTTCTATACAAAAATGTTCTACATAAAATTTAAAACAAAAAATTGTTATAAAATCAACGGTTCCAGAGTTACGGAGGGTGAAAAGTGGAGGTTTTCGATATTTTTTATATTATTTGGGCAATTAATGATGATTTTCGGTAGTGAGGTTGACGTATCTTCAAGGGATTATCACTAACATACCATCGGCCACTGAAATAGCAAATTTTATTTACAAAGCCCAATCCTGTTAAGAAAATTTCTATAAATTGCCCAAAGAACATAAAAAGTATCGAAAACCTCCACTTTTCACCCTTCGTAAGTCTGGAACCGTTGATTTTATAAAATTATGTATAGGATCTTTTTTGTTTTAAATTCCATGTAGAACATTGTTTACGCTAAAGTATACTTTTAGAAATATTGACGAAGAACGTAAATAAACTTTGACTGATTTGACTCTGACTTTGGGACTGTTAATTTTAGAAGGATTATGCATAGGCCCTTTTTTATTTCAAATTTAATGTAGCACATTTTTGTATAGAGGGTTGTTCATGCTAAACCGCATAATTTTAGAAATATTAACGAAAAACCTACAAAACTACGAATTTACCGATTTCTCCCCCCTCTCTCCCCAAACCCGACGCTCAAAATGGTGTGACTTTTTCTGAACATTATGTGGACCATATAGAACAATTTGGTGTTGGAGGATAACTTTCACTTAGGATGTCTGGGTTTGGGTCTAGTTATACCATACTAATATGCTCTTCTCTGTGAATGAACCAGGATAATACTCCGCGTGCACTCCTAATATAGAGTTTTCAAAATCTGTATACAAGATGAATTTTTTTCTATGAACAAAGCAAACATTTTTTTTAAACAGACCTGATTATTTTCAATTTGCATAAACCAGTTGATTAGGCGTTAGTAACTTTTGATCAAAATATGAGACACATCGAATTTACCTTTCAAAAGTTATGACGAATAGAAGTTACAATCAAAATTTACAACTCACCCCGTATATTATTAAACAATGGGAGCAGATACTTTTTAATGGTCATTTGTTATTCCCTCTAGGGGCCGCATCTGACTTTTTTGACCATGGTATCCGCGAGACTCGTGTATCAATGTTTCCATGTATGTAATGAATGTTCCCATTGCAACACTAAATGCAGTCGAAACTGTCTTGCTATGCTACAGGTTATCATAGGATCCCGATGGCACGCATTGAGACCTATTTGTGACAGAGCCAGAGTCCGTAACTGTGGTTGCCACTTTACTCGTTCCTTTTATATTTTTATTTTTTACATTTCTGAGTTCTCTTCTGGGTTATGACATCATCTAACTTTGTATCTTTCTCCTCGATACTTGTCTACTTGTTTTAAAGTACATACCTAAAGAAATCTGAATTGATCTCTCTTCTATAAAACACCCATAGATAAAAGCCTAACTACTAAAGAACTTATGCAAAACAGTACCAATTAGCAGTAACATCTTGAAACTAACCTAAAATCAATTCAAAGAAAGAAACATCTCGAATCTAACCTAAAATCAATAGAACAATAATTAAAAGAAAAATATATAAATGATTTTGAAGAGACAATAAGAACGAATATAATCACAGCAATCAAAAGAACAGAACAGAACATATTTGGGACAGATGATAAAAATAAATAAGGAAAATCAAACAGCGGAGGTAAAAAGAAGGGTCAGATTAGCCTGGGCAGGATTTGGAAAATTAAAATGGGTCCTAAAGAATAAAAAAATACAACAATACTTAAAAACAAGAGTTTTTGACCAGTGCATATTCCCAATTCTCACATACGCATGCCAAACATGGACGTTGACCAAGGCAAACATGGATAAAATAATGAAGACACAAAGAGCCATGGAGAGAGCAATGTTAGGAGTAAAACTGACAGACAAAAAGCAAAACAACTGGGTAAAAAATAAAAAAAAAAGTCTCAAAGACGCAGGACAACATATAGCCAGACTAAAATGGAGCTTCGCAGGTCATAACGCTAGACAAACGGACAATAGGTGGAATAGCACGATACAACAATGGAGATCATGGACAGGAAAGAGAGCAAGAGGACGACCCCAGATGAGATGGGGAGACGACATTAAAAAGATAGGAGGAACGCACTGGAAACAGAAAGCACTAAACAGAAGCGAATGGAGGAAACTGGGGGAAGCCTATGTTCAAAATTAGACGAATTAAAGGGCAAAAGAAGAAGAAGAATTAAAAGAACCCATGCGAAGCCGAAAAATAATAAACTAAAGACAGAAACATAAAAGATGATTGACAGAAGCTGCATGGATCGGAATTCAGCAGAATATAAAGAACTTAATTAGGCAATAAAAAAAGAATAAGACGTGACATCAGGGTCAACAATACAGAAAAAATAGAAAATTTAAAGAAAACAAGAGTATGAGTGTTAAATACTCTAAATAGCAAAGGCCGATAACAATGAATACACCAGATAAAGGATAAAAATGGAATCACTGTAAACAACAAAAACCAGATAATAAATAATATTGTTGAAGATTATTATACAGAATTATACTCGACCACCATTCCACGTAAGTATAAACCACTAGCGGATGCTAATGCTAATAGGTGTTAATTAATTAATTGGTAAAGGGAGTAGTAATATGATGTTTTAACACATTTTTGTAATTACAGATTCCGAGACACTGCAGTGTACTTACAAAATTTCAAGTCAAATTATGCAACTACTTTAAAGTACGAAAAGGGCCAAAGTACATTCTCTTTTCCCAAAAACGATCACCCTCGTGCCCTCGTAATAAGTGGGTTAGACGTATTAACCGTGAAAATTTTGCAGTAACTTCTAGTTCGGTGGTTTGTAAAAAACATTTTGATGTAACAGACATTATTGAACGTGAGTCATTTATTGACTAAAATAATATAAGAAGTAATAATAGTAGAATCTATCTACAGTGCAAAAAATAGTGGCAAAAATCGTCCTATAAGTAAGTTATAGAACATTTTACTTTAATCAAAACAAACGACATTTTATAAATTCCAGTTCTTTTGACAACAGATAAGAGAACAAGTCTTGATCAAATTAAAAGCGACGTTGCCGGTTTTCCAAAAAGTTTTAAAAATCAAAGAAAGGAAATCAATCAATTAATAATAAACTAAATAAACAAAATTTCGAAGAAAACAGAATTTTAATATATTTAAAATCATACTCAATTATTGCTTGAGAAGTTCTAGAGCCTCCGCCGGGTCGACTGGGGAACTAGAGCTTACCGCTTGCTATAATAGAGAGTAAAAATACATAAAACGAAATAAAAATGGTGAACAGCGATGAAAACAAAATAGATCAGCTTTTAAAAATGATGCAATATTTAACAGATGAAACACAACAACTAACAACGGAGGTAAAAGGAATAAAAGAAGAACAACGAGAATATATAAATGACCTAAGAGAATTAAAAAAAGAAATAAATGAATTCAAACAAAGTAACCAACAACTAAAAAAAGAAAATGATGAAATGAAACAGGAACTAAAGATAGTGAAAATGAAGGTAGAACAGTTTGAGAAGGAGAGAAAAGCTAACAATGTTATTGTCTAGGGTCTACCGATGGATACAAATAACCCAAATGTAGTCAACGAGGTTATGGCAAATTTCGTATAAAGAGAATTAGGTATTAAAGTAGAAATAGAAGAAGCTTATAAAATAGGGGACAAAACATGTCTTGTAAAACTAAAAAACAAAAATGAAAAAATAAAAATTATGAAGAATAAAAACAAACTAAGGAAATCAAAGCCGGAAATATACATCAATAACGATCTAACGCAAGAAGAGATGAAAATACAACAAGAAATACGGAAAATTGCAAAATTTCAAAAAGAAAACGGTAAGAACACTAGACAAAAACTAAGTATTGACGGGACTATATGGAAATGGAACAAAGAGAAGAATGAACTGGAAAAGGCAAACCAAGACACGCCAAAAAACTGATAAAACAACAAATATCGGATACAACACAAAAAACGGACACGAAAATGGCAAAGGTAAAGGATCTGAACAGATTAGATAAAAATTAAACATACGAACAGAAAAAAATATAATAAAAAAACGAAAAAATGTGATCAAATAAAAATAAGTACGTGGAACATCAGAACAATGCTTGAACCAGGAAAAATGCAGGAGATCGTCTCAGAACTAGAAAGATACCAAATTGATATTGCAGTGATTCAAGAAATTAGATGGGCAGGTCAAGGAGAAATAAATAAAAAAACTACACACTACAGTACTCGGGACATGAAAAACAAGGTCAATATGGAGTTGCTTTCATAATTATGGGAAAAATAAAAAATAACATTATGCAATTTAAACCAATAAATGAACGCATGGCTCACCTGAGAATTAACGCCAAACCATTTAATATATCAATCATAAACGTATATGCCCCAACTGAAAGTACTGCTGCGGAGGAAAAAGACAAATTGTATGAGGAACTCGAACGAGAAATAGAGAATTTACCCAGAGAAGACACAATACTGGTAATGGGAGATTTTAACGCCCAAATAGGTAAGGAAGACTACATTAACCAAGTAGCAGGTAAGCACACAATACACGAAAAAACTAATGACAATGGTCAACGATTATGTAACCTAGCAGCTAGTACCAATATGATTATCGTTAGTACAAAATTCGAACATCCTAAATATCATAAAGTAACGTGGATTTCCCCAGACCAAAAAACATTGTCACAAATAGACCATATACTGATTACAAGAAGGAAGCAAACATCGGTAACAGACGTGAGAACCTACAGAGGTGCACATGCAGACACAGACCACTTTATGGTGACTGCAAAGGTAAGACAAAAAGTCAAAAGAACTCTAAAAAACATGACAACAAAAAATAAATGGCACGTAGAAAAACTGAATGCTCCAGACATAAGAATTAAGTATGCTGACGACATGAACAAAAAACTGAAGGAACAATCTAAACCTACAAAGGATATAGAAACAGATTGGAGAAATATAAAAAAATGTATAAATGAAACAGCGGATGTACACATCGGGATAAAAAGAAACAAAAAAAGACAAGAATGGTATAACGAAGAATGCCATAACATGCTAAAAAAGAAGGTAGAAATGAGACAAATGTGGATAAGAACAAATAGACAGGATTATAGGGAAGAATACAATAGAATAAGACATGAATGCAAGAAAAAAATAAGGAAAATTAGACGTGACTGGTTGGATGATAAGATAAGAGAAATAGAAAAAGAAAGTAAGAACAGAAACACAAAAGAATTCTATAAGAAAATTAGTGAGCAGAAAAAAACTTTTAAAGGAAAGATAAAAGGCATAAAAGATAAAAATGGAAAAGTATCAGAAAACGATGAAGAGTATAAAGAAATTTGGACTAACTATTTTAAAGAATTATTAACAGAACAAGAAGATCAAGACCTAAATGAAAACATAGAAGAAGAGATGATGATGTTAGGAAACCAGCTAGAAATACCAACAAAAGAGGAAGTTGAGGAAATTATTAATAGCAGCCGTAATGGTAAAGCCTCAGGATCGGAGTGTATCAATATGGAGCTTATAAAATATGGTGGTGAAGAATTAAAAGATAAATTATACAATTTAATAAAAGACATATGGAACAAAGAAAAAATGCCGGAAGAATGGTACAAAGGACAAATTATCACGATTCATAAAAAAGGAGATCAACAGATGTGCAATAACTACAGAGGACTGACGCTATTAAACACAGCATATAAAATCATGTCCGCCTTAATACAACGAAGACTGACCGAAGCTACCACGAATATCATAGGACACTATCAATGCGGATTTGTTAAGGGAAAGTCTACAACAGATGCCATACATACGATTAAACAAATTATGGAAAAAGCACATGGATATAAAATAGAAATTGAACTGCTTTTTATAAATTTTCAGCAAGCATTTGATACAATAAAAAGATCAAAATTAATGGTAGCTCTGAAAGAAATGGGAATACAAAATAAATTAAGAAGATTAATACAAATGACAATGAGTAGAACTGTAGTTAGCATAAAAACTCAAGTAGGCGACACAGAAGAATTTGTCATCAATAAAGGCGTGAGACAAGGAGATTCATTATCAGCAACTCTGTTTAATCTTGCCCTAGAATACATCGTCAGGAAGATCAACAAAGGCACCCTCCGAACGAGAGAAGGACAAATAATAGCATACGCTGATGATATTGTTCTAATAATAAAAAAAATAGAAAAACAATGGAACGAATGTTAAGCGAATTGGTAACAGAAGGAAAAGTAATAGGATTAAAAATAAACCAAGAAAAAACTAAAATAATGAGATTTGACAAAAACTTTGAAAAGAGAAAGGTTAGAGTAGGAGAATACACTTTTAAAGAAGTCGAAAAATTTAAATACTTAGGAATATTAATAACAAACAATGAAGAAAGAGAAACCGAAATCAAAGAAAGGATTATTACAGCAAATAAGAGCTTCCATGCAAATAAAAAATTACTTAAAAATAAGTTATTGAGTAAGAAATCAAAAATGAAAGTATACAAAACAATAATTCGACCGACGATGATGTATGCAGCAGAAACTCTTAGCATGACAAAAAACAAGAGGAAAACCTTAGAATACAAGAAAGAAAAATACTAAGAGCAATACTAGGACCAATAAAAATAAGTGACAATGAATTTAGACAAAGAACGAACCTTGAGCTACTGGATGAAATTAAGGAAGATATAGTGTGTAAAATAAAACAGCAAAGAGCAAAATGGCTAGGACACATATGGAGATCAGGATCAACTACGACGATATTCTCAATATTGGAATGGACACCAGCTGGCAAGAGAAGACGTGGAAGACCAAGATCTACATGGTTACAAGAAGTAGTAAGTGATCTCAACAAGGCGGGCATACGACATTGGAAAGAAAAAACCAGAGACAGGAAAGAGTGGAGAAAAATAACCGAGAAAATTAAATAACGAACATGAGGACTGATCTACCTCAAACCATAGATCTAGAGAGCGTAAGCGGCGTAACCCCTAAAGGGGTGTTTAGCCACTATACACATATATACTATATACATATATATATACTCGACCACTGTAGCAAAATCTGAAAATCACGATATGGAAGAAGAATACTAAATGTAGGATCTGAAACACTACCAGAAATTACTATATACCATAGAAGTTATAAATGCCTTAAAACAGATAAAAAAGATTTTAAAAAAATAACAAAAGAGATGATTACAACTGGAGGTCAAACTACTTTGGTGGCAGTTAAAATCTCAATGAATAAGTGCCTCTTTGGGGATGCTATTCTCAGGGCCGCGCCGTCCATAAGGGCGAAGAGGGGCGGTGCCCACCGGCGCCGTAATAAAAAGGCGCCGGTAGGTGCCGAAATTTTTTTTTGACAATACCGAAATTACCAGAAATAATAAATAAAAGTAATGACATTGACTAAGCACAAGAAGGATTTTACCCACTGGTAAAATCAAACCAGAAATATTAGCAATATTTTATTGTAAAATTGTAAACTTACGAATCGTAGGTAAAAAATAGCAGCTAGTATTACTTTGATCCAATAAGTGTACGAAACCTTATTTTATCTCAACTGAAATATATGTTTGAACTATTATACTGCCTAAACTATATGTTGAACTATATATCTGAACTATATTACGTTTGTTCTGTGATACTGTAATCGTTGTTTTTTGTAAATAACGAAGAAGTGAAGTCAAGCACTTCAAGAATAATGAAAGGAAAAGCCGTTGGAAAAGATGATATTTTTGGGGAACTGTGGAGAGCGTTACCAGGGACAGCAACAAGGTGGCTGAGAGGTTTAGTTAATATAATTATGGACTTTGGACAAATGCCAGCCGAATGGAGAAGCAGTATATTAGTACCTGTTTACAAAAACATGGGAGAAACAACAAGGTACAAGCTACAGAGCCATAAAACTACGTAGTCACACCATGAAAATATGGGGGAGAGTACTTGATAGACGGATACGTGCAGAAACCGAAATATGCGATAATCAATTTGGGGCAAATCAACAACAGATGCAATTTTCATTATAAGGCAGCTGATGGAGAAATACAGGAATAAAGAAATTTATAATATGATGGTAAATCTTCAGAAAGCATAAATATGATGATAGAATTCCTCGAAAGATTCTGTGGTGGGCACTCAATAACAAAGGAGTTCCGGATGAATATGTAAATATTGTGAGGAATATGTATGAGGGAGCAACAAATAGCGTTAGGGCAGGTGTGGAAGAGACTGATAAATTTCATGTGAAAGTAGGACTGCACGTGTACCAGGACTCAGTGTTTAGTCTTTATTTATTCTTAGTAGTTTTGGATCAGATAACAGCGAAGCTACAGGGTAACATTCCCTGGTTCTTAATGTATGCCGTTGGTGTAGTGTTAGTATGAAATAGTAAAAGCGATTTAGAACAAAAACTGGAACAGTGGAGACAAGCTCTTGAGGAAAAGGGTTTAAAATTTTTGAAAAGTAATAGTTTTAACTACCTACGATCGGTATTACAGAGTAATGGAGAAATAGATGGAGATGCATGTAGTGGAATTAGAGTTGGATGGATGATGAATGAAGTGGAATGAAGCGAGTGGTTTGTTTCGTGACAGAAAAATTCCAGTGAAGCTGAAGGGAAAATTCTATAAAACACCTACAAGGCCAGCTGAGATATACGGAAGTGAATGTTGGACAGTTAAAAAGAAAGAAGAGTAACCAATGCATGTGACAGAAATAATAATGATTAGATGGATGACTGGAGTGACAAAGAAGGATGAGATTGGAAATGAGTATATTAGGGGAAGTCTAGGGTTGACACAAATAGATGCCAAAATGAGAGAACAGGTTAAGATGATTTGGTCATGTTCAACGTCGCGACGTCAGTCACCCAATACGAAGAATTATTGAACTGCAGGTACCTGGAAGGAGTAAGAGAGGAACACAAAAGAAGACCTGGGCGCAGAGGCTTAGGCAGGAGATGTCGGTAAAGGCGATTAATATCGATATAATATAAGAGAGAAATTTATGGAGAAATGCAAATAGTGAAGCTGACACCGCATAGAGATAAAGTTAAAGAGAATGATGATGAAACAAATAGTTTGTAGGTTTTCGCTTTGTGCATGACTGACGCGACATCACCTAGCGCCTTCATCTGACATTTTTGGATCTCACAATTTAAAGTTAAGCGTATGATAAATAGGTCGTAACAGTTATGTTCAATTTTTGTCAAAAACTTTTGTACAAACAATGACAATGACATTACAAAGATAGCTCCAATATTGTCATATTTCGCCAGTACTCACGTTGGCATTGTTTTAAGGTACCCCCACAATAGTCACGCACAGAGCGAATACGGTATACCGATTCACTAAGTTGCAAAAAACTACTTACAAATGGAGGAGGAAAGGGGCGCCTACAATTTTTTGCCCCGGGGCGCTTGAAAATCTTGGCGCGGCCCTGGCTATTCTAACCTCTTTGAACACAAACTCGAAAATTACAAACCAATAAGTCCACATCTATTTATACAAACTGCTTACCAAAATAATTACCAACAGAGTATCAACTAAATTCGACAGTTACCAGCCTGTTGAACAAGCGGGATTCCGCAAAGGATTATAGTACCATAGAACCGGTGGCGCCTAAAATCCCGACAGCCAAAATCCCGACAGCCAAAATCCCGACGGCCAAAACACCGACACGCCAGAATCCCGACACGCCAGTATCCCGACAGGCCAAAATCCCGACATACAACAATCCTCGCATAAGTAAAAATTTCGACCAATACATTTTGCATATTTATTGTTTCCTTTTCAAATGCAATACCAAATCATATTGTAGAATATTGAAATTGAAAAATTATTACAATAAGTACGGGTACTAATTATTATGTATTTTAAAAGAAAAAATTATTGAAACACTTTATTTCATAATATAAAACTATACTTACTGAAATGGAAGGTTGTAAGTGACATGATAATGAAAGTAAACTTGAATTCAGGATTTGATTATATATCTATTATTGGACTATGACTATATACTGGCAAAAAATAATTTAATTCATATATCCATGTTAAAAATTTTTTTTAGAAAATTAGTTCATATTAAATGGTAAATACTTTTGTTTAGTAACATAAAATAAAAACAGATGGCCATAGGCCATAAACAAAAAACAAGAAATAAATGTAATTATATGTTAAACAGAAACTTATCAAACCTGTCGGGATTCTGGCCTGTCGGGATTTTGGCCGTCGGGATTGTGGCTGTCGGGATTTTGTCTGTCGGGATTTTGGGGTGGACCCCCATAGAACACCTTCAATACGGACACATCGAAAATACAATAAGACATTCGATTGCATAGAACTCTGGGACGTATTAGAATAGAAGGATTGAATAACGCAAGGATTGCAAATAAATGTAGCAGAAGGTAACGACAAGCAAAATAAGAACAGAGAGAGGAATTAGACAGGAAGACACTATTTCTTCAAAATTATTTATTGTTGCATTAGAAGACGTGCTCAAGTTAAATTGGGAACAACGCGGAATTGAAATTGATGGCAGATTTTTAAGTCATCTAAGATTTGCCGATGACATAGTACTCATAAGCAACAATACAAGAGGGATTAATCTACAAATCTGCATGCTAAAGGAACTTAAACAAGAATCCGCGAAAATCGGTTTAAAAATGAATTTAAATAAAACAAAAGTAACGCTTAATAAAAAGATCCCAATCGACTTAGATGGAGGTGACATCGAAAGTGTCGAAGAATATATTATATCCCTAGGTCAAACGATCAAACTACGAAAACAGAATCACACGGCAGAGATAACTAGAAGAATCCGAATGACTTGGACATCAGTAGGAAAAGTGTTGTCTTAAAAAATAAAAAGATACCAATAAATCTAAAGGAAAGGGTATTCTATCAGCAGGCCCGCCGAGAGGGCGGTACAGCCGTACATTTTACCGGAGCCCGGCGATGTAGGGTCCCGGCGACGACCAGACCAAAGAAATAAATTTTCCCGTTTTTTTTTTCTGCTCTTCACTTAATGCGCATAATGCATGTAATTAATACTCGTCTACATTTACCTCTATTTTGAAATATATTTTATTGTATTATTTCAAATATATTGTTTTTATTTTTAATATATTAGATATTAAAATATATCGGGGCTTCTAGCAGATTTACAAAAAAAAACAGAAATTTATAGTCGTTAATTGTTGAAGAATCTAAATTAGTTGCCAGCAGTTATGGAATAAATGCAGAATTTACATCAAATAAAGAAAAACGGGCAGGACAGGAAGAAGAGGAAGATCTCAGGTGCGATGAAAGTACGATATTGTAAAATCTGAAGGAGCTCACTGGAAAAGCTCAGCCAGATATGGACAGATTTGGGGAACGACTATGTTTAAAGTTGGATATAAATGGGCTAAAGAAGAAGAAAGAAAAACGGCGCAAGAAATCTGCGAGATTTTTTGTTGATTTGCCTGGGCCTAGTAGTGACGCGCCTGATAATTTTGAGCTCTACGCAATATTTTGCTGTGAAATATTTAAAACCGTCATAGATTGTTTAATGAGCAATTTAATGTGGAATTGTATATCAAGCAAACTATTTAATGCGGAAAATGAAATTTATTCACTCTTAAACAGTTTATGGACATTTCGAGATGAAGATGACGACAACATTAAAAAAAAATGATATATTGAGCGCGTTTTATAAGGAAGACATCAGTGAAAAATTGATAGATCAAATTTTTCATTTGAGAGCGATATACAATGATAATATTGGTGAATCTTAACTTTCTCCAATAGATTTACTTAAGAGGAAACAGTAGCGATCAACAGGTAGCAAAAACGCGTTCCAAGATTGCGGCTGTAATTTTGAATATTTTTTCGAGATATTTGGCACACGTATTCGTAATATAATAAAGAATGGCGGTACAGAGCCCAATTTGAAAAATATATTAATATGTTGAAATTACTCTGTAATTAAATACAATATTAAAAAAAGAGCCTGTACCGCCATTAAGAAGAACAAAAAAATACACTTTCTTCAAATAAACTTTTTTATCCGATGCCTCGATTTTGTGTCATTTTGGAACTACTAAAATTTTTTATTTCATTAGTAGTTCCAAAATGACACAAAATCTAGGCATCGGATAAAAAAGTTTATTTGAAGAAAGTGTATTTTTTTGTTCTTCTTAATGGCGGTACAGGCTCGTTTTTTTAATATTGTATTTAATTACAGAGTAATTTTCACATATTAATATATTTTTCAAATTGAGCTCTGTACCGCCATTCTTTATTATATTACGAATACGTGTGCCAAATATCTCGAAAAAATATTCAAAATTACAGCCGCAATCTTGGAACGCGTTTTCGCTACCTGTTGATCGCTACTGTTTCACCTTAATAAAATTAAACATCTCAAATTGAAATCATTATTTCCTAGCGGTCGTTATTGCGTTAAAAATATTTTGCCCATTACCGGTGACAGTCGCAGAAGTGGAAAGATCCTTTAGTTGTCTTTCTCCCTTAAAAGATGCTATGAGATCTACAATGAAACAGGATCGGTTAACTGACCTAGCAACTTTTTGCACTGAGAACGATTTGTTAAAATCACGTGATTTTTCGAACATTATAGACATCTTTGCCAATTAGAAAAGCACCTGTATTATACATATAATCAAAATTTAATAAAATTTATATTTGAAATATTCCGTATTATTTATTATTGATCATTTTATTTTTATAAAAAACATTTTTTTCGCTCTTCACTTATTACCGGGGCCCGTTCATCCCTCTCCGCGGCCCTGTCTATCAGTTTTGACCTATGGAATGGAGATCGTGACACTTACCGAGTTATCAGCCAATAGAAAATAACACAGAGGGACATCGAACGAGCTATGTTAGGAGTATCTCTGAGTGAACATATTATACGAAATGAGGAAATTCGAAGCAGGTGGAAGATGTAATTGGAAGAATTTGCGAAAATGAAATGGAACTGGGTAGAACATGAGGCACGGCAAAATAACGAAAGGTGGACGAGGAACATTGGAGACTACGTGAGTACAGTCATAGTAGAGGAAGACCACAAAAACGATGGCTGGATGACATCAAAGCAGAAATGGGGAGAAACTGACACCAAATAGCACAAAACAGAGAAGAGTGGAGAACACATGGGAGGTCTTTGTCCAGGGCCCTGATTCTAATTCAAATTTCGACTGAAAACAAGTCGCAATCAATATGGCGACGTTGAAATGCGACTGTGCGAGCCTTGTGGATTTTAGTTGAACTAACTAAATGACGTCACAAATTAGCGACTATCGAAATTAATAGCGACTCCAAAAAAGTGGTTGATATTATAATTTCGAGTCGAAATTATTGTGACACGGAAATGAATGAATGGCCGAAAACGAGTTTAGGTTTAGTTTAGATGTGTTTTGTTTGTTTCTTGCAAGGAAAACTAAAGCAAAAGGTATTAATATGGCTGGGTTTTATTGAAATTTGCTGGTTTTGAGTAATTAGATAGAATAGTATTAAATTAGAAATATAATAATTGAGAATGTCAACACGTGAATTATCAACTCAATGAGAGATGTAAGGTAATAATCTGGGAAAATTAGTATAAAACAAGGAAAATTAATTACCAGCTATTTTATTGCTGGACATGCTGAAACCAAATCTTAAGATTTCATATATTAGTAATATAGCTATGCAAGTCCACAGAAAGTGTGCTATTTTGTTTATAAACAAATTAGCGCTCCGAAATCTTTTTTTAAAATTATTGCTCTTTAACTCAGAAAATTTTAACTTTAAACTAAAAACACTCACATAAAAATTTACTCTAATTTAATTCTGCACATTGACAATTTTTTCCGATTTCCTTCGACGGAAATTTTCCTCGGAAAATTCGGGTTTTCCAAACAAAATCTTTAATTTTCAACTAAAATTTTAGGGAAGTAATTATTTTTCAATAATTAAATAACTTTGAGACATAAATCTTTTTTGTTCTGAGTGTCTTGAAGATATGAGAATTTGTATGCACAAAGAGGACCGGAATAAAAAGGTAATGGTTCAAAGATTGAAATCCTGTTGTTTATAACTCTGTCGCAAATGCTGGTCAAATTTGACCGGTCATACCTGGAACCACTCCTGGAACCACCTTAATTTAATTTAATCTAATATTTTCTGAGGGGTTCTATTTGTTTATAAGCCAAAAAATTGTTTCTTTATAACATTCCTCAGACCGCTCAAATAGTCCAATTTCAATTATGTAAAGTACGTTGAATAGGTATATAGTGCTTTTATATACGAAAGTCATAGTTGTTATTCTGGTGTATAATCTTTCTAGTTATTATTTCGACCGAAATTTTTTAATTAACATTTTAATTATTGCTAAACTATTGGTTACATTGTCGCCGGCCTCCTGATATACAGTGCGGTGGAATAAGTGTTATAACTTGTTTATTTCAAGAATATAAGCAAAACGCTTGGACAGTTCGATTTTTAAACTAATCGTAGTATATTATAGCATCAACGTTTCGAACTTTACGCGATCCCTCTTCAGGTGACAGACGTAACTTTGATTTTTTTAAATGAGAAAGTACATCATCGGACATCTCATTTAAAAGCTTTTAAAATACTGATTACAAAAATGTATAATACTTTACTCCTATTTGAGAGCGTAGGCGCAAAATTTCGGGCGAAATATTTTTTTCGAATCCTGAGAAAACTGATAAGTATTTTTCAAAAATTTAAACGTATAATGAAAGATTAGATTATTACGAAGGGCTGAAAGTCCCTTAGACTAAACAAAAGGTTATTTTGAATGATATATTTGAAATTAAATAGACTAAATTTTCTCTTTTTTTCACCCCTGTGACATATTAAAATAAACATTAAAGAAGTTCTTAGGGACTCTTTACTCTCGATAATACCGTAATATTTCATTATGCGTTTAAATTTTTCAAAAATACTTATTAGTTTTCTCAGGATTCGAAAAAAATGAATGTATTTAAAAATAATTCGACCGAAATTTTGCGCCTACTCTCTCAAATAGGAGTAAAGTATTATACATTTTTGAAATCAGTATTTTGAGAGCTTTTAAATGAGGTGTCACATGAAGTACTTTCCCATTTAAAAAAATCAAAGTTATGGCTGTCACCTGAAGATGGATCGCGTAAAGTTCGAAACGTTGATGCTATAATATACCATGGTTAGTTTAAAAATCGACCTGTCCGAGCGTTTTGCTTATATTCTTAAAATAAACAAGTTAACAGTGGGGGGATAACATTTATTCCACAGCACTTTATAATCTACTATAAAAAATCTTTCATGTCATCAATTTATTTAATTATTGATAAATAATTACTTCCCTAAAATTTTAATTGAAAATTGCAGATTTTTTTGGAAAAAATCGGATTTTCCGAATAAAATTTTTGTTGAAGGAAATCGGAAAAAAATAACTTTGTGCAGAACTAAATTACGGTGAATTTTTATTTGAGTGTTTTTGGTTTAAAAAAAATCTTAGGAGTTACACCAATTGAAAAAAAAAAGAAGATTTAGGAGTGCTAATTTATTTATAAATAAAATAACACACTTTCTGCGGACTTGTCCTACCATACCCCATATTACTAATATGTGCAATCTTAAGATTCGATTTTAGCAATAAAATAGCTGGTAAATAACTTTTCCCAAAAATGGCATTTTTTCGATACAAATGTTTCGCTGGTTGCGTAGCCAATAAATCCAATAAACCGGAGCGCCAACCCAAATTCTGAGCAGTGCCAACATGATAACGTTAATATCCCCAGTTGTAACTAATATCGAAATGAATAAGAATCGCTATAAATTGCGACCATCATGGCGGACTCGAAATTAAATTGCGACGTCGAAATGAATTAGAATCAGGCCCCAGGAGTGAGTGAAAACAGGCTGAAGAAGAAGAAGATAGAACTATAATAATTGCCAAAGATTTTAGACGCAGCATCACATAGTAGTGACTGTAGAACATAAAAAAAAATGTAAAACGAAGTTCGTTCAGGAGAAAAAAATATTAAAACCAACCTACTATTAATAAAGAAACTTATCCTCGTGCGTGCATGTTATGATCACAGCAAATGCAATATAATCAAATACTTTAAATTCTACAATAACCATACTAATTTATTAATAATAATGTAAGAATGTTGTCTACACAAGGACAAGCTTATTTGCCTGTTTATGATGGAGCATTATAATACATTCCTAAGTGAAATTAGGTAAAAAAACATGTGTCTAAGCAGATGCAAAACTGTTGATATAGCTTTTTAATGATATTCATGAATATTTTGACAATTTTTACAGAACAACAAATATATATACTCAAAAGAATGAAAGAGTTGGCAGGAAATTGATGTATGAAATGTACTAAAATAATAGTATATTTATAAAATTATAGAATTATACCCGAAAAATTCTAGTATAATTTTACACTCCACTGAAATTACTCCCCTTTCTCCTCAAATTCCGTAATGATCCATGAACTTCGAAATCACTGATAACTATTTCGTTCTCTGACTATAGTCCATTCACTCACGGTAAAATATTGCAAAACCTCTGAATTGAAGAACCACTTGGATTAAGATGAAATTTGACAAACACATAGCTAATATTTATGTCAAAGAAAAAAAGTGATATCGTGACGATGTGTACTTTTGGCCTGGGGGTTCTCTGGGGTGAAAAAACATACATTCAAAATAAGTTCGGAAGTGGAAAAACTGACTAATTCTAAGCAACTTTTGTTTTATAGAGTTTTTTCATTAAGTCGATACTTTTTGCGTTATTTGCGAGGGAATGTGTTCATTTTTTAAAAAAGAATCACATTTTTAGACGATTTTTCACAAATAACTCAAAAATAAAATCAAAAAAATATTCTTAGCAACAGTATAGCTTATAAAAAAGTGAAAAAATGGTGTATGTATGAGGTCTGTAGACTGTAGACCCAGTAAAGATCTACAACCAGAGTTGTATATAATTGTATATATATTCTTTATTATAATGGTTGAAGCTAAGGAAAAACAGGTTCTTATTCGTCAAATTCCAAATCAAATATATTAAGCACTTTGAACTGACGAAACTTACAGATTATAAATATAAACAATACGTAAGTAACGTAACTTGTGAAGTGGTAACGATTAATTATTTCATTTAAGGTACTAATTAGGGGGCGATTTTCACGATTTTTTTTTACCACAAAAAAGGACCAATTTTATTTTAAGCGTAAGTTGTTTTCTTTTGTAGCTAGAGACTTTAAAAAAAAAACAAAAAAAACTTTTCACTTTAAAAAAAGTTATGTTTTCCCTGAAAAGAGCTTCATTTTTTGGTTATTTAATGTTGAAATATTCGATTTGGAATTTGACGAATAAAAACCTATTTTTCATTAGCTACAATTCTGCTTCTACTGGGTCTACAGACCTCATACAGTGCGTCCATGAAGTAACACATAAATTAATTATTTCGTAAAACGATGACTTTAAGGAAAAATCCCGAAACAGGTCGATTTTTATTTTTAAATTACGATTTTTTGGCATATATATCATACTAGTGACGTCATCCATCTGGGCGTGATGACGTATTCGATGATTTTTTTGAATGAGAATAGGGGTGATGTGACAGCTCATTTGAAAGGGTATTTAATTATCTATTGACTAATATAAACATTAACATAATACAGTGCCAAATTTTTTTTTAATTAAATTAATTGATAAAAAAGATGAATGTATGTAATTTGTTTAATTTTGCTGCTGTCATATAAAAACATAAAAATGTTTTATTTAAAAAATAAACATTGATTTTCCGGCCATGGGTACATAATTCGCAAATATTTTACGGCTATCCCTACCTTTTCTGTCTTTACATGACAAATTACGTGTAGTAAAATTCACACTGGTATGGATATGTAAATATTACCAGAATGTCATTCTACTTGACAATATCATGATATTAACTTTAAAGAGATGGCTTTTGAATGTTCTTGAATAACTGTTACTTGTATAATTGCAAATTATTAATTCAGTTAATAAATGTAATAATTGTTTCACTAACTACGTATTCAGTGACTGTAATAATTTATATGTACAACAAAAACTAATACTCAATCGAGAAAAGAGGAAAAGTGTTAAAGTGATTTTTTAATTACGCTTACAATTTTGAACATCTTTAACAACAAAATACTTGGATCACAGAATATATTTATTATCCTGATGTATTCTCTGCTTGGATCTTCCACAAATAATACACAATAAATAACTTTCTATTAAGTTCACGTCTTAAATCAATTATCAAATACACTATATGTATATCAATATTATTTAATCA